>NC_034181.2:14002519-14200664 GCF_002021735.2 Oncorhynchus kisutch
ATATAGCGCCTCGTCATGACTGAAGTTAGCAAACAACACCTCTTATCATCCTCCTCCCACGCTGCTGTATTACAAACAACCCCCCTTATCATCCTCCTCCCACGCTGCTGTATTACAAACAACACCCCTTATCACATTCCTCCCACACTGCTGTATTACAAACAACACCCCTTATCATCCTCCTCCCACGCTGCTGTATTACAAACAACACCCCTTATCATCCTCCTCCCATGCTGCTGTATTACAAACAACACCCCTGTCATCCTCCTCCCACGCTGCTGTATTACAAACAACACCCCTGTCATCTTCTACCCACGCTGCTGTATTACAAACAACACCCCTGTCATCTTCCTCCCACGCTGCTGTATTACAAACAACACCCCTGTCATCTTCCTCCCACGCTGCTGTATTACAAACAACACCCCTGTCATCTTCTACCCACGCTGCTGTATTACAAACAACACTCCTGTCATCTTCCTCCCACGCTGCTGTATTACAAACAACACCCCTGTCATCTTCTACCCACGCTGCTGTATTACAAACAACACCCCTGTCATCTTCTACCCACGCTGCTGTATTACAAACAACACCCCTTATCATCTTCCTCCCACGCTGCTGTATTACAAACAACCCCCCTTATCATCCTCCTCCCACGCTGCTGTATTACAAACAACACCCCTGTCATCTTCTACCCACGCTGCTGTATTACAAACAACACCCCTGTCATCTTCCTCCCACGCTGCTGTATTACAAACAACACCCCTTATCATCTTCCTCCCACGCTGCTGTATTACAAACAACACCCCTGTCATCTTCTACCCACGCTGCTGTATTACAAACAACACTCCTGTCATCTTCTACCCACGCTGCTGTATTACAAACAACACTCCTGTCATCCTCCTCCCACGCTGCTGTATTACAAACAACACCCCTGTCATCTTCCTCCCACGCTGCTGTATTACAAACAACACCCCTGTCATCCTCCTCCCACGCTGCTGTATTACAAACAACACCCCTGTCATCCTCCTCCCACGCTGCTGTATTACAAACAACACCCCTGTCATCCTCCTCCCACGCTGCTGTATTACAAACAACACCCCTGTCATCTTCCTCCCACGCTGCTGTATTACAAACAACACCCCTGTCATCCTCCTCCCACGCTGCTGTATTACAAACAACACCCCTGTCATCCTCCTCCCACGCTGCTGTATTACAAACAACACCCCTGTCATCCTCCTCCCACGCTGCTGTATTACAAACAACACCCCTGTCATCTTCTACCCACGCTGCTGTATTACAAACAACACCCCTGTCATCTTCCTCCCACGCTGCTGTATTACAAACAACACCCCTTATCATCCTCCTCCCACGCTGCTGTATTACAAACAACACCCCTGTCATCTTCTACCCACGCTGCTGTATTACAAACAACACTCCTGTCATCTTCTACCCACGCTGCTGTATTACAAACAACACTCCTGTCATCTTCTACCCACGCTGCTGTATTACAAACAACACCCCTGTCATCTTCCTCCCACGCTGCTGTATTACAAACACCCCTGTCATCTTCTACCCACGCTGCTGTATTACAAACAACACTCCTGTCATCTTCCTCCCACGCTGCTGTATTACAAACAACACCCCTGTCATCTTCCTCCCACGCTGCTGTATTACAAACAACACCCCTGTCATCTTCCTCCCACGCTGCTGTATTACAAACAACACCCCTGTCATCTTCTACCCACGCTGCTGTATTACAAACAACACCCCTGTCATCTTCCTCCCACGCTGCTGTATTACAAACAACACCCCTGTCATCTTCCTCCCACGCTGCTGTATTACAAACAACACCCCTGTCATCTTCCTCCCACGCTGCTGTATTACAAACAACACCCCTTATCATCTTCCTCCCACGCTGCTGTATTACAAACAACACCCCTTATCATCTTCCTCCCACGCTGCTGTATTACAAACAACACCCCTGTCATCTTCCTCCCACGCTGCTGTATTACAAACAACACCCCTGTCATCTTCCTCCCACGCTGCTGTATTACAAACAACACCCCTGTCATCTTCTACCCACGCTGCTGTATTACAAACAACACCCCTTATCATCCTCCTCCCACGCTGCTGTATTACAAACAACACCCCTGTCATCTTCCTCCCACGCTGCTGTATTACAAACACCCCTGTCATCTTCCTCCCACGCTGCTGTATTACAAACAACACCCCTGTCATCTTCTACCCACGCTGCTGTATTACAAACAACACCCCTGTCATCTTCCTCCCACGCTGCTGTATTACAAACACCCCTGTCATCTTCTACCCACGCTGCTGTATTACAAACAACACCCCTGTCATCTTCCTCCCACGCTGCTGTATTACAAACAACACCCCTGTCATCTTCTACCCACGCTGCTGTATTACAAACAACACCCCTGTCATCTTCCTCCCACGCTGCTGTATTACAAACACCCCTGTCATCTTCTACCCACGCTGCTGTATTACAAACAACACCCCTGTCATCTTCCTCCCACGCTGCTGTATTACAAACAACACCCCTGTCATCTTCCTCCCACGATGCTGTATTACAAACAACACCCCTTATCATCCTCCTCCCACGGTGCTGTATTACAAACAACACCCCTGTCATCTTCTACCCACGCTGCTGTATTACAAACAACACCCCTGTCATCTTCTACCCACACTGCTGTATTACAAACAACACCCCTGTCATCGTCCTCCCACGCTGCTGTCCTTCAAACAACACCCCTGTCATCTTCCTCCCACGCTGCTGTACTACATGGCATGTGTGGTACCGTGTGTCTGAGGTATACTGTCGTGTTGTTGTTGCTGACTCTCACATGCCCAAATTGAATTGCCCTTTGCGATGATTAAAGTGTTTCTAACTGAACTGAATTGAATCCCTTCCCCTGTCGTCCTTGCAGGTCCTGAAAGGCTGTAAGAAGCTGGCCATGTCAGTTTGTTCAGTGGGCCGGATCCCCGGGGGGTATGTCACCAACAACATTTATGCCTGGGTGGATCCTCATGGCCGCAGTGTGTCCCCTCCCTCCGACTTGGAGCAGCAAAGCACCCTGGGACCACAACACAGCCAGAGACGTACAGGACACACACAGGAGAAGACAGTGAGTGGATTGAATACCTCTGAGAATCTAAAATATATTTTCTCTCAGTTGTTTCAATATGGCTGACATATGGGTCACATGGCCACTCATGTTTGACAACAAACAACTAATGGAGGGGGTGAACATGAGAAGGAGGAGGAGAAGGAGATGGAGAAGGGGGGCAGAAATCAATGTGGAGCCTCACTGAGCTCTCCATATACCCAGGTTGCATTAAAATGGCACCCTATTCCCTATGTAGTGCACGACTTTTGAACAGAACCCTATGGGCCCTGGTAGTGATCTATGTAGTGAATAAGGTTCCATTTGGGACGCAGACCATCCCTGCCCTGTGCACTCCTCTGCTCTGTCCAGTACCGCTCTCATCTATTGATGTGAGACTGCATCGTCAGCACCACAGACCAGGCAGGCACCCGGGGGTACGGTACATAGCACTGCAGAATTAAAAGTAAACTACGAGGATGACCAAACACAGCCCAAGGATCTTAAAAACAGATTTACTTTCACTAAATAAACTGTTGGAACAGTAGAGGGCTACGTGAGCTAACTTAATCACTAAATAAACTGTGGGAACAGTAGAGGGTTACGTAAGCTAACTTAATCACAAAATAAACTGTGGAAACAGTAGAGGGTTACGGGGCTAACTTAATCACTATATAAACTGTGGGAACAGTAGAGGGTTACGTAAGCTAACTTAATCACAAAATAAACTGTGGGAACAGTAGAGGGTTACGGGGCTAACTTAATCACTATATAAACTGTGGGAACAGTAGAGGGTTACGTAAGCTAACTTAATCACAAAATAAACTGTGGGAACAGTAGAGGGTTACGGGGCTAACTTAATCACTAAATAAACTGTGGGAACATTAGAGGGTTACGGGGCTAACTTAATCACTAAATAAACTGTGGGAACAGTAGAGGGTTACGGGGCTAACTTAATCACTAAATAAACTGTGGAAACAGTAGAGGGTTACAGGGCTAACTTAATCACTAAATAAACTGTGGGAACAGTAGAGGGTTACGGGGCTAACTTAATCACTAAATAAACTGTGGGAGCAGTAGAGGGTTACGGGGCTAACTTAATCACTAAATAAACTGTGGGAACACTAGAGGGTTATGGGGCTAACTTAATCACTAAATAAACTGTGGGAACATTAGAGGGTTACGTAAGCTAACTTAATCACTAAATAAACTGTGGGAACAGTAGAGGGTTACGGGGCTAACTTAATCACTAAATAAACTGTGGGAACAGTAGATGGTTACGGGGCTAACTTAATCACTAAATAAACTGTGGGAACAGTAGATGGTTACGGGGCTAACTTAATCACTAAATAAACTGTGGGAACAGTAGAGGGTTACGGGGCTAACTTAATCACTAAATAAACTGTGGGAACAGTAGAGGGTTACGGGGCTAACTTAATCACAAAATAAACTGTGGGAACACTAGAGGGTTATGGGGCTAACTTAATCACTAAATAAACTGTGGGAACATTAGAGGGTTTCGTAAGCTAACTTAATCACTAAATAAACTGTGGGAACAGTAGAGGGTTACGGGGCTAACTTAATCACTAAATAAACTGTGGGAACATTAGAGGGTTTCGTAAGCTAACTTAATCACTAAATAAACTGTGGGAACATTAGAGGGTTACGGGGCTAACTTAATCACTAAATAAACTGTGGGAACATTAGAGGGTTTCGTAAGCTAACTTAATCACTAAATAAACTGTGGGAACAGTAGAGGGTTACAGGGCTAACTTAATCACTAAATAAACTGTGGGAACATTAGAGGGTTACAGGGCTAACTTAATCACTAAATAAACTGTGGGAACAGTAGAGGGTTACGGGGCTAACTTAATCACTAAATAAACTGTGGGAACAGTAGAGGGTTACGGGGCTAAATTCATCACTAAATAAACTGTGGGAACAGTAGCCTCATGTGTAGGAGGGATTGGTTGATGTTACCTCTGCAGCTTTGATATAAACAGTAATTTGTAAAGAAAGGTGCTCTGCCATTCTGTATGTTGCGTTCTTCAAATAATTTGGTGCCATTTGGGAAGCACATCATATCACTTACCACTGTCACTTCCTGTCTGGTGACTGCCCCCTCTGTCTGTCCCTAAAGGTAAACCTGAACCTGGACGATGGTCTCTCTCTGGGCCTGATGATCAGAGGAGGGGCGGAGTATGGCCTGGGTATCTACATCACTGGGGTAGACCCCGGCTCAGCTGCAGACCACGGGGCACTCAAGGTATTAACCGATTATTACCATGCATATCCTATTGAAATTGTTACACCCCATCTGTCACGACCGTCTTCCTGGAAATGACTGGACCAAAGCGCAGTGTGATGAGCATACATTTATTTTAATTTTAAATTAATGTCGCCAACAAAACAAGGAAACGACCGTGAAGCTTAACTTGGGCAATAATGCCACTAACAAAGTCAACTACCCACAAATGCGAAAGGAAAAAAGGCTGCCTAAGTATGATTCCCAATCAGAGACAACGATAGACAGCTGTCTCTGATTGAGAACCACACCCGGCCAAACACAAAGAAATAGAAAACATAGAAATAAAGAAACTAGAATGCCCACCCTAGTCACACCCTGGCCTAACCAAAATAGAGAATAAAAGCCTCTCTATGGCCAGGGCGTGACACCATCACAGCGAATAAAACGCAACCACAAGGTTCAGACGCCGTGAAGCAAAGGGGGTAAGAATCTTCTGTGGTCTATCTCGCTGTGTCGAAACCTGGCAGACACTTTTTAACTGACAAAAATATCATATGTACTAAAGGGTCGGTCATTGGATTCTTTAGTCTGCTGTTTTTTTCAACACAGACTAGTGAGGACTAGTGGACTAGTGAGCTTGTAAACAGAATGACTGAATCACGGCACCATAGTATCATGGCTGGGTTCGAAATAGATCTCGCAGGCATCAAGGATTTTTATGCCTCGAGACAATTGAGACATGGATTGTGAGGGTAAATGGGCGCACCGGTTTGTGTCAAGAACTGCAATGCAGCTGGTTTTTTCACGCTCAACCGTTTCCCGTCAGTATTAAGAATGGTCCACCACCCAAAGGACATCCAGCCAACTTGACATAACTGTGGGAAGCAGTGGAGTCAACATGGGCCGGTATCGCTGTGGAACACTTTTGACACCTTGTACATCCATGCCCAGACAACACAGCCCCCCAACACAGCCCTCAGCTCTTCATATCTCTGTCAAAGAAACACTGCCAAAATGTCAAGCGCGTCTTATTCAATCTTTCAAGAGACCATGCTCAGATTTAGAAGAAGTATTGAAAGGATAGGGAGCATATCTTTTTTCACTGTGACTGACAATCAGAGTTAACACACCATTTTTTTTTTACCACTACATCACTGCATGAGATGGAATGACATGGATCACTCCTAAAACCATCCAATCATACACAGGTTAATGTTCTATAACCTGTTGGTTATACATGGATGAAGTGATGCATAGCCCTGTAAATGATGTGTTAGAGAAATACTTTTGAGAAGCAGGGACATACAACGTTACCTTGGTCAAGCAGATTGAATGCTGTGCTCATGTCTTGATATCTGCAGTGAACCAGCATGTGAGCTAGCGAGATCAGGCTGGTTTAATGAGGCTATTTCAATGTTGCTCTTTCATAACCTTTTCTGGAGCTATTTTGCAGAAGCTGAGAGAAACCTCTCCTCTCCTGTCCTTTCGTGTCCTGTCCACACCTCTCCTGTCCTGTCCTCTCCTGTCCACTCCTCTCCTCTCCTGTCCACTACTCTCCTGTCCACTCCTCACCTGCCCACTCCTCACCTGTCCACTCCTCTCATGTCCTGTCCTCTCCTGTCCTCTCATATCATGTCCACTCCTCTCCTGTCTTCTCCTGTTCTGTCCACACCTGTCCTCTCCTGTCCTTTCCTCTCCTCTCCTGTCCTCTCATCTCTTGTCATCTCCTGTCCACTCTCCTGTCCTCTCCTGTCCTCTCCTGTCCTGTCCTCTCCTCTCCTCTCCTGTCCTGTCCTGTCCTCTCCTGTCCTCTCCTGTCCTCTCCTGTCCTCTCCTGTCCTCTCCTCTCCTGTCCTCTCCTCTCCTCTCCTGTCCTCTCCTCTCCTGTCCTGGCCTCTCCTGTCCTTTCCTCTCCTCTCCTGTTCTCTCCCATCCTGTCCTCTCATCTCTTGTCATCTCCTGTCCACTCTCCTCTCCTCTCCTGTCCTCTCTTCTCCTGTCCTCTCCTCTCCTGTCCTCTCCTGTCCTCTCCTGTCCTCTCCTCTCCTGTCCTCTCCTCTCCTGTCCTGTCCTGACCTCTGACAGGGGGTAAACTAAACTCCACTAAATACATGATATCAGTCATCCTATCACTGAGGAACAATAAGACACAGTCAAACCGTCCAGGTGTCAGCCCTGTAACGAGGACCTCTATCAGCCAATCTGGATCCAGCTGTTGTCTGTTGGATGGTGTGACAGATGATCATGCGTCTGTCCCATCTCTGTGCCCTGACATGGGCTTTAATTATTGTCGTTCCCCCATGGGGATCAGACCAGCCTCCAGCCCTTCCATTACCTTGTCTTTCAACAGGCCAGCCCACTGATGTGTCTGTCTGTCGCTTCTCATCAACAGATAAGCACTCTTTGGCTAGCAACGGGACAGGACCCTCTGAAAAATAACATGTATTGTCTTTGGGAGATTGTCCATTTGCTCTACTGGTCTCCTCCATGGCTACTCTCTCAGGCCAACTGGAAACACACCACCTAAAGTCAGCCAACTGTCTTTGCTGCCCAAAATACTCTGCATTGATATCTCTCTCTCTCTCTGAGAAAGGACAAGAAAATTGCTCCTCTCCTCTCAATCTTGTCTGACTCATAACCATTTTATTTCACACTTCGTCTCAGATGATCAATGAAACGCCACTTGGAAATGATGGTTCAATCTATCTACTTTGAGCATTTGAGTTACAGTGTGCTGGAGGGGTCCCATATTGTCACAGGGTAAGCATTACAGAGGCAGGAAGGTTTGAGGGGACACAGACCGTGGGTATGTCCCAGAAATCACCCTAGTGGGGCTCCCGAGTGGTGCAGCGGTCTAAGGCACTGCATCTCAGTGCTAGAGATGTCACAGACACCTTGGTTCAGGGGTAGGTCATCATTGTAAATAAGAATTTGTTCTTAACTGACTTGCCTAGTTAAATAAAGGTTGAATAAAAACCCTCCCCTCCATCGGCTGCAGCTCAAGAGACCTCGGCTGGGGGGGTGTAAATCAGGACCTCTCACCCTCCCTCCCTCCCATCCCTCCCTCCCTCCCATCCCTCCCTCCACTTCAATGAGTTATGGAGGTTCACTCAAGCTGATTCGTCCTCTGAATGTAAATGCATTAGTGTTAGGAGGGAGGGAGAGAGAGGAGAGGAGACGTCAATAATTAATTTCTCCCTTTACTTCCTCTTGTGGAAAGAGAAGAGGCCAATTGAAGAGGTTCAGTAATGCCACTGTGTCTCCTCAGCTTCTCCTGTGTTTGTCAGATTCTCAGTTCTCTTTTATTTCATGCTAGACTAACTCACATGTTTTATGTCTGCTGGATAGGATAGAGAGATGAACATGTATCTGGGTGGGAGCTATACCACCCCGGACCACTCACTTGACCAACTCATTCTGATGCTCTGAGATGGCCAGTAAAATACATGAGAAATGGAAAAACAATATTCACACACTCCAATGTATATAGAAGTTGTTTCATGGTGAAATTTCATTTCTATTAAATACTAGTCGCGTTACATATTGATACTACGGATTACTATTGTATCCCCTGTAGATCAGTAGATGTTTTCCTTACTAATTATTAAGCTAAAATCAAAGCGGAACTGCTTCTCACGAATGTGGAACAGGAAGAATAGGAAAGGGCATAAAACTAAGAAGAGCTTTGATTGTAAATCACCACATCTGTCAAGTGTTTTGTTTGTGCTTTAGAAGAATGAATAGGCTGGGAGATAATAACCATTGATTGTTTTCCCCCAGTGTTGTGTTTTATGAATGATGTTCCTTCTATAGAATTGGCCTCTTACTGTCAGTGATATCCTCCTTTCAGCATTTTCTGTTTTTATTACTAACCATAGATTGATCCTACTCGGTTTAAGTAAATCAAACTGACTTGCTGTCTTTCCCTAGTAGTAAAAGCTCACATGCTGTTTCCCTTTACGTATCAAGTGAAACGAAAGGTGGGCGAAGCGGTCATTTGACCAGGTTAGTATCTCCTGTTCCCAGGGTGAAATAAAACCACAGATTGTTTCCAGAATAATACGTGTGTGTGTGAGGGCAGTAGCTAGTCAATAATTAAACTGCGTAGCCTACACATCGCTGTGGTGGGTTTGAGTGCACTAAGTTCTGCTTCAGTGTACTTTGTGTTATTGCCTGAACCTTGAGCTGCAGCTCTCAGAATGTCTGCTCTGCTCTCACCTGAATACTGGCCTGGCCTTGACTGTTGGAAGAATGTTCAAGACTATCAGGAAAAGCCATGGCACTTTTGTGTGGGTGTACTTGCGTGTGTGTGTGTGTCTGTATCAGTGTCTGTGTGAATACACACCCTCTCTCTACCAGTGCACCCACCCTCTCCTCTCTGTCTGTTCAGGTGGGCGACCAGTTGCTGGAGGTGAATGGGCGGAGCTTCGTGGCCATCCCCCATGACGAGGCGGTGAGGATCCTGAAGACGTGTCGTCACCTGCTGGTGAGGGTGAGGGACGTTGGCCGCGTGCCCCATGCCCGCACCGTGGTGGACCAGACCAAATGGATCAGCAGCCCCATCACCCCTAGCCCACCGCCCATAACAGAGAGCACCGCCAGCCCAGCCGCTACACGGTGAGTTAGCGCCCATAACAGAGAGCACCGCCAGCCCAGTCGCTACACAGTGAGTTAGCGCCCATAACAGAGAGCACCGCCAGCCCAGCCGCTACACGGTGAGTTAGCTGCCATAACAGAGAGCACCGCAAGCCCAGCCGCTACATGGTGAGTTAGCTGCCATAACGGAGAGCACCGCCAGCCCAGCCGCTACACGGTGAGTTAGAGCCCATAACAGAGAGCACCGCAAGCCCAGCCGCTACACAGTGAGTTAGCTGTCATAACAGAGAGCACCGCCAGCCCAGCCGCTACACAGTGAGTTAGAGCCCATAACAGAGAGCACCGCAAGCCCAGCCGCTACATGGTGAGTTAGCTGCCATAACAGAGAGCACCGCCAGCCCAGCCGCTACACAGTGAGTTAGCGCCCATAACAGAGAGCACCGCCAGCCCAGCCGCTACACAGTGAGTTAGAGCCCATAACAGAGAGCACCGCAAGCCCAGCCGCTACACAGTGAGTTAGCTGCCATAACAGAGAGCACCGCCAGCCCAGCCGCTACACAGTGAGTTAGCTGCCATAACAGAGAGAACCGCAAGCCCAGCCGCTACATGTAGAGTTAGCTGCCATAACAGAGAGCACCGCCAGCCCAGCCGCTACACGGTGAGTTAGCTGCCATAACAGAGAGCACCGCCAGCCCAGCCGCTACACGGTGAGTTAGCTGCCACAACAGAGAGCGCCGCCAGCCCAGCCGCTACACAGTGAGTTAGCTGCCATAACAGAGAGCACCGCCAGCCCTATGGATGTGTCCCAAAAGGCACCCTATTGCACTACTTTTGACCAGAGCCCTATGGACCATTGGCGATGCATCCTATGAGAGTTTGATGATATCTTTGTTTGCAGTGAAAAGGTCATGCTGAAAGACTAATGAAAGCTCCTTCCTCCATTTATGTTAAATTCCCTTTGAAAACCAAACGTCCTTGGAATGTACAATGCACAGTGGCATCGATGTTTCATCTTTAATGTAACAGAGATGTAGTATGTTTGACGCTTTGAACATGGAATGATTTTACCATTCGATCAGTAATTTCTTCTTTGACCAGAAATAATGTCTTAGGGCATTCATGTCTGCAGTAACATGAAGATTAGCAACTGAATGTAATATATTTCAATTACAATCCAGCCTTCATAGAAGCAATATATAGAATGATCACGTAACAAGGTAACATAATGAAATTACCATTGTATTTCTGACCAGTGTCATTGTTCTTCTACAGCTGTCAGTGTCTTCTCATGTGACTGACTGACTAATGCGAGGCAGAATACGTCCAGCTCATTGTTGGAGGAGACTAAGGTTCCTTCCCTCTGGGTTTGACAGTGATGTGGCAGGCTGCTCAGTTCCAGGGAGAGCTGTCTCTCTCTCCCTCCTTTCCTCTGTCTTTCTTTCTCTCCCTCCTTCCCTCGGTCTCGCTCTCCCTCCTTTCCTCTGTCTTTCTTTCTCTCCCTCCTTCCCTCGGTCTCGCTCTTCCTCGGTCTATCACTCTCTCCCGCCTTCCCTTTGTCTGTCTGTCTGTCTCCTCCTCCTTCCCTCTGTCTAGCTGTCTGTCTCTCCCTCCTTCAATCTGTCTATCTATCCATCTCTCTCTCCCTCCTTCCCTGTCTATCTATCTATCTGTCTCTCTCTCCCTCCTTCCCTGTCTATATATCTGTCTCTCTCTCCCTCCTTCCCTGTCTATATATCTATCTGTCTCTCTCTCCCTCCTTCCCTGTCTATATATCTATCTGTCTCTCTCTCCCTCCTTCCCTGTCTATATATCTGTCTCTCTCTCCCTCCTTCCCTCTGTCTACCTATCTGTCTCTCTCTCCTTTCCTCTGTCTCTCTCTCCTTTCCTCTGTCTATCTGTCTCTCTCTCTCTCCCTCCTTCCCTCTGTCTCTGTCTCTCTGTCTCTCTCTCCCTCCTTCCCTCTGTCTATCTGTCTCTCTCTCCCTCCTTCCCTCTGTCTGTCTCTCTCCCTCCTTCCCTCTGTCTATCTGTCTCTCTCTCCCTCCTTCCCTCTGTCTATCTGTCTCTCTCTCCTTTCCTCTGTCTATCTATCTGTCTCTCTCTCCTTTCCTCTGTCTATCTATCTGTCTCTCTCTCCTTTCCTCTGTCTATCTATCTGTCTCTCTCTCCTTTCCTCTGTCTATCTATCTGTCTCTCTCTCCCTCCTTCCCTCTGTCTCTGTTTACCTGTCTGTCTCTCCCTCCTTCAATCTGTCTCTCTCTCCTTTCCTCTGTCTATCTGTCTCTCTCTCCCTCCTTTCTTCTGTCTACTTGTCTGTCTCTCCCTCCTTTCCTCTGTCCATCTGTCTGTCTCTCCCTCCTTTCCTCTGTCAGTCACTAGCTCTAATGGAGGCCGGTTGATTGAGAGCCCTGGAAGGTATACATTTCCCTTCAGCTCCTTTAGAAATCAAGCAAGTGGCTTTAAGTCCTACACTTCATTAAACACACGTTGCTTGCGAACCACCCAGTTCCCTACATAGTGCACTACTTTTGAGCAAGGCCTTGTGTAGATAATAGGGTACCATTTGGGGACCATCTGTAGGCTTCCTAGGGAGCTCTGCCACCAGGTCTCCCTGGGTTGCTGTTGTTCTCATGGCCAGACCATACACATTTCAAAGTCAGTTGTGTTTGGGTGTTTGTGTTATTGTAAAATGGGTTTTCTGTTAGTGGTTCATTATGGGAGCATCTTTTAAGTTCTACTGTTTTTGTTGCAGGCCATCTTCAGCGCGGGCTACACCTGTATTAGGAAAGGTAAGTCAAATTCTACTATCTCCAATACTTCCCCCAGTTGTGTCAAGTTGGCTGGATGTCCTTTGGGTGGTGGACCATTCTTGATACACACGGGAAACTGTTGCAGTTCTTGACCCAAACCGGTGCACCTGGCACCTACTACCATACCCTGTTTAAAAACACTTAAATCGTTTGTCTTGCCCATTCACCCTCTGAATGGCACACATACACAATACATGTCTCAATTGTCTCAAGGCTTAAAAACCTTCTTTAACCCGTCTCCTCCCCTTCATCTACACTGATTGAAGTGGATTTAACAAGTGACATCACCCAGGGATCATAACTTTCACCTGGATTCACCTGGTCAGGCAAGAGCGGTTGTCCTAAATGTTTTGTACACTCAGTGTATACTTAAGCAATAAGGCCCAAGGGGGTGCAGTATATGGCCAATATACCACAGCTAAGGGCTGTCCTTATGCATGACACAACCTGGATACAGCCCTCAGTCATAGTATATTGGCCAGATACCAGAAACCAGGTACCAGGTACCTTATTGCTATTATAAACTGGTTACCAATGTAATTAGAGCAGTAAAAATAAATGTTGTCATACCCGTGGTATCCGGTCTGATATACCACGGCTGTCAGCCAATCAGCATGCAGAGCTCGAACCACCCAGTTGATAGTCTATCCTGTACTACTTGATACCACTATATCCTCATTGATACATAGAACTGGAATATCAGAGGGTTGACCACAACTCACCACACTAAAAGCCTTTTATACTGATAGTTCACTATCTTCAGATTCAGTCTTCATCTGCTAGTACCATTAACCTCAGCATCACACATGAACTGCACAGGTTGCATCCCAAAAGTAGCACACAATTAGGACATAGTGTGCTATATGGGATGCCAAGAAAGGGAAAGCAGTATGATTTACTGGAAGAGAAAAGAGGGCTGCATTTTGCAGCCCTTTGAATTGGAAAATCATTACTGCAGATTGTATCCAAACATGAAGAGCTGTGGCTGGCTCTATGCTGTGGCTGGCTCTATGCTGGGGCTGGCTCTATGCTGGGGCTGGCTCTATGCTGGGGCTGGCTCTATGCTGTTGTCACCATTAAGGTAGAACTTCAGAAACCATGAAGGGTTGGATACTCTATGTATAGTTTTTTACTGTTTTACAGTTAAGAGTAGCTCACCCCTGCTTTGCTTCTCTCTCTCTCTATTTCCTAACAACTGAAACACTGAAGTGAAGAGGATTTTCAACAATTCTCCATTATAATTCTGGCCTTCTTCACGGGCTGAAAAGTGTTGATTTTAGCAGTAAGGAAGTCTTTTTTTTATCAAGATCCCCTGTCTTCCAAGGGGATCTAAATTTCCTCTTTACTTCAGTGGAACATCCATGACCTCATCGTTAGCTGGACACACTGATCGATTCTTCAAGGGACGGGAAGTGACAGCCTGGCCAGATGCCATCACCATGGCGACACAAAGTCAGCTCTCGTCAATAAAAGAGGGAAGAGGGAATAGAGGAAGAGCACGGACTGTCCTTCGTTAGCGGTCCATAATTAATTGAAGGGGAACACTGAGCATCTAATCACATGTTCGGGGAAATGCTGCATTCCCCATTCACCCATCCATCACTGTCATAAAACCTCAAACCTCATTAGCATTCACTATCACTAAGTTTAATACAGAGAAATGCAATCCAACATATGACGTGGAATTGATACAGGTTACAGCAATATGACCTTTAGGCGAAGCAGTGTATTTGTCAGCTGAGATACAGTATGTAGATTGAGTTGATCCATTTCTTTGGAGACCCTGAGGTTCTCATCCAGTGAACTTGATGGTTGAGCAAGTCTTCGCTCTGAGCTTCAATGTTATTATGCCTTACCTTGTACTACTGTGAGTACAGAGTGCTGTATACCTGTGTCCCAGTCAGGGTCCTTACAGTGTGCTGTATACCTGTGTCCCAGTCAGGGTTCTTACAGAGTGCTGTATACCTGTGTCCCAGTCAGGGTTCTTACAGAGTGCTGTATACCTGTGTCCCAGTCAGGGTTCTTACAGAGTGCTGTATACCTATGTCCCAGTCAGGGTTCTTACAGAGTGCTGTATACCTGTGTCCCAGTCAGGGTCCTTACAGTGTGCTGTATACCTGTGTCCCAGTCAGGGTTCTTACAGAGTGCTGTATACCTGTGTCCCAGTCAGGGTTCTTACAGAGTGCTGTATACCTGTGTCCCAGTCAGGGTTCTTACAGAGTGCTGTATACCTGTGTCCCAGTCAGGGTCCTTACAGAGTGCTGTATACCTGTGTCCCAGTCAGGGTCCTTACAGAGTGCTGTATACCTGTGTCCCAGTCAGGGTCCTTACAGTGTGCTGTATACCTGTGTCCCAGTCAGGGTTCTTACAGAGTGCTGTATACCTGTTTCCCAGTCAGGGTCCTTACAGAGTGCTGTATACCTGTGTCCCAGTCAGGGTCCTTACAGAGTGCTGTATACCTGTGTCCCAGTCAGGGTTCTTACAGAGTGCTGTATACCTGTGTCCCAGTCAGGGTCCTTACAGAGTGCTGTATACCTGTGTCCCAGTCAGGGTTCTTACAGAGTGCTGTATACCTGTGTCCCAGTCAGGGTCCTTACAGAGTGCTGTATACCTGTGTCCCAGTCAGGGTCCTTACAGAGTGCTGTATACCTGTGTCCCAGTCAGGGTCTTACAGAGTGCTGTATACCTGTGTCCCAGTCAGGCTCTCCTGAGGAGCCTTGCAGAGTGCTCCCATGGTGGTGATGAGAGGCAGGGTTCAATAACAGACAGCCCTGACACTCTCACGCACACTCACGCACACACGCACTCTCTCTCACACACACACACCTCTTCAAGGATAGGAGAGTTTGTCACCAATTAAGCGGGAGACCGTCACCAAAATCACCCCAGAATGAGAGTTCTTTTGAACCTGTGTGTTCATTTCTCCGTCCTGGTCCACCCAGGCCGCAGGCATGGTCAAGGATAGCAGGGTTCAGTACACGAATCGGGTTCTCGGTAGGTCCCTGTCCAAACACCAACAGCTAAGTCCAAACAGTCCAACTCATACACTATATATATCATCTCTTTCTCTATCGTTCACAGATCCTCCCAGCCCCTTCCTCTCTCTCTTCCTGGTTTGTCATGACCCATTATCTTTGGACCGGCCCCACCTTCTGAGCATTACCCTTGCTTCTGGGAATTGGCGGTCGGTCATTTTGTGATCTGTAGTTCTGATCGGGATTGCCCTTTTAGTGAAAGGGCAGAGCCTGTTTTATTATTTATTATTTATTTATTTTAAATTTAAGGGGTAGATCAGCTTAGTATTGCAGAAAGACTGTTGCTTCCATCAATGTAATTGTCTGCATCATATCCAATCCCGCATACAGTGGGGCAAAAAAGTATTTAGTCAGCCACCAATTGTGCAAGTTCTCCCACTTAAGAAGATGAGAGAGGCCTGTAATTTTCATCATAGGTACACTTCAACTATGACAGACAAAATTATTTGACAAAATTCCAGAAAATCACATTGTAGGATTTTTTATGAATTTATTTGCAAATTATGGTGGAAAATAAGTAAAAATAAAATAAGCTCTCGATTGTGCATCTGTAAAAGTTTGAGTGTTTTTGGTGACAAACCAAATGTAGACCCTGCCACATACCTCTCGTGTCTGAACCGTTGAATTGCGACTCTACTTTGTCTCTATATTGCCGTGCGGAGGGAATAGCTACACTGTTTGTATTCGGTCATTTTTCCAGCCGCCTTTTTTCATATAATTTAAAAAGCAGGTCACTAGGTGTAGGCAAAACCATAAGCAAATAGGTAAACTGTGATATGACTAAAGAGTCAACCAGGGCGATTTTTCCACAAATAGACAGGTATTTTCCTTTCCATGGTAGCAAGATCTTATCTATTTTTGATAACTTTCTATAAAGATTTATTGGAGTGAGATCATTTCTTTCCTTTGGGATTTGTATACCGAGTATGTCCACATCCCCTTCAGACCATTTCATTGGTAAACTACACAGTAATGTAAAATTTGCATTTTTTTGTGATCCAACACGTAATATAGTGACACTTATCATAATTTGGTTTTAGTCCAGAGAGGATAGCAAAAGGTATCTAGGTCCACTATGAGGCTGTGGAGGGATTCTAATTGTGGTTTTAAAATAAACCATGAATCATCAGCGTACAATGACACCTTTGATATTAAGCCACGGATTTCTAATCCCTTAATATTATTGTTGGATCTAATCTTAACAGCTTACATTTCGATGGCATTACTAAATAGATATGCCGATAGTGGACAACCTTGTTTTACTTCTCTAGATAGTTGAAAACTATACATAACTTTAACCCATTTTATAAGAGATTCCCCAAAATGTATATATAAGAGCCCGTTTATTAGTCCTGCCCTCACATATCTGCCATTTATCACTCAACCCACCTCTTTGCCACAGCACACAAAAACACAAACACACACACATACAAACACAAACACACTCATACACACAAACACACACTCATACACACAAACACACACTAATACACACAAACACACACTCATACATACAAACACACACACTCAATTGTCATAAAAGAATCAGGAGACACAGGGGACCACCACTGTACAGCAAGGGAACTAGGCGGACACAGGAATGTGTGTGTCCGCGTGCATGCATGTGTGTGTGTGTGTGTGTGTGTGTGTGTGTGTGTGTGTGTGTGTGTGTGTGTGTGTGTGTGTGTGTGGCGGGTGGGGGGGTAATTGACAGTGTCCAGGGCCCTCAGAAGGGATTTGCTCCGGTCAGGACAGACTGCTCTTCAAGGTTATGACTTTAAATGCAGTTTGAGTTCTGGCAGCCACGGAGAGGCTAATGGCCCCTGAACCAATATCACACACACACTCTCAGACACACACATACCAATCTCTCACACAGTCTCCCACATCAGCAGGAGGAGAGAACACCCTATGCTGCTGCCCGTTGAGGAGCAAGGACTCTTGATCAATACAAATTTTTCCTAACTCACAACAACTGTGAAATGATACAAGTACTATAAAACACATACCCTGTCTGTACTTCTTCTAATATAGACCAACACATTCAAACGAGCAGCAATCAACCGCTTCTTAAAGTGTTGTCTCATCTTGTGAACATTGCAGCTTTGTTTCCAAAGAGGGACATCCTTTGTTAGGATGTGTCCCAAATAACACCCTATTCTCTGTATAGTCTTCTACTTTTGATCTGAGCCAACAGTGAATAGGGTGCCATATATGACACATCCTCACATTGTCCCGAATGCATTCAGTCATCTGGCCTCACACGGAACCCAAACCGGCTGCGCATGTGCGCCATCGTGCGCTATCGTGCATACATTTATTTTGCCCACCCACACCAGATCACCACACGCAGGTTAAAATATCAAAACAAACTCTGAACCAATGACACTAATTTGGGGACAGGTCGAAAATCATTAAACATGTATGGCAATTTAGCTAGTTAGCTTGCACTTGTTAGCTAACTTTAATTTGTCCTATTTAGCTAGCTTGCTGTTGCTAGCTAATTTGTCCTGGGATATAAACATTGAGTTGTTATTTTACCTGAAATGCACAAGGACCTCTACTCCGACAATTCATCCACACATAAAACGGCCAACCGAATCATTTCTAGTCATCTCTTCTCCTTCCAGGCCTTTTCATTGTTTAACTTATATGGTGATCGCATCTAAACTTTCATTGTTTTACCACAACTACCGGCAAAACAGTTAGTCTTTCAGTCACCCACGTGGGTATAACCAATGAGGAGATGGCACGTGGGTACCTGCTTCTATAAACCAATAAGGAGATGGGAGAGGCACTTTCAGCGTGATCTGCGTCAGAAATAGGAATGAGTTCTATTTTAGCCCTCGGTGTCGCAGACGCTCGTTGGCGCGCAATAATTGAATAACATGGATTTCTAAATTTAATTTGCGACGCTCGCGCACGCGACGTGTCCGGTCTGGTCAGCATGTTAGGTTGTTGAAACGGCACTAACCTGTACTAAATCAACATGCCCTGACCACCCATCTCCATTCACAAAGCTCATTAGTTGCAGACCGACAAAAGCCACAGAGTTTGGACTCATTCCTGATGATGAGATGTTCAAATTTAGTGATGTTGTTGTAAGCATTCTGTTGGCCTTCTACTGTCTACAATGACAATGGAGGAAAGAAAGAGATGTACATAGTCAACGGTAGGCTTCGAGGGGACTCCTATGGTAGGTACACCTATAGCTCATCTCTTGGCAGTAGTACTGTAGACTACTTTATCACTGACCTCAACCCAGAGTCTCTCAGAGCGTTCACAGTCAGCCCACTGACACCCCTATCAGACCACAGCAAAATCACAGTCTACTTAAACAGAGCAATACTCAATCATGAGGCATCAAAGCCAAAGGAACTGAGTAACATTAAGAAATGCTATAGATGGAAGGAATGCAGTTTGGAAACCTACCAAAAAACAATTAGGCAACAACAAATTCAATCCCTTTTAGACAATTTCCTGGGTAAAACGTTCCACTGTACTAGTGAAGGTGTAAACTTGGCAGTAGAAAATCTTAACAGTATATTTGACCTCTCAGCTTCCCTATCAAATCTAAAAATCTCAAATAGAAAACCGAAGAAAATTAACAATAATGACAAATGTTTTGATAAAGAATGCAAAAATCTAAGAAAGAAATTGAGAAACCTGTCCAACCAAAAACATAGAGACCCGGAAAACCTGAGTCTACGCCTTCACTATGGTGAATCACTAAAACAATACAGAAATACACTACGGAAAAAGAAGGAACAGCATGTCAGAAATCAGCTCAATGCAATTGAAGAATCCATAGACTCTAACCACTTCTGGGAAAATTGGAAAACACTAAACAAACAACAACACAAAGAATTATCTATCCAAAATGGAGATGTATGGGTAAACCACTTCTCCAATCTTTTTGGCTCTATAACAAAGAATAAAGAGCAAAAACATATACATGATCAAATACAGATCTTAGAATCAACTATTAAAGACTACCAGAACCCACTGGATTCTCCAATTACATTGAATGAGTTACAGGACAAAAGAAAAACCCTCCAACCCAAAAAGGCCTGTGGTGTTGATGGTATCCTCAATGAAAAGATCAAATATACAGACAACAAATTCCAATTGGCTATACTAAAACTCTTTAACATCATACTTAGCTCTGGCATCTTCCCCAATATTTGGAACCAAGGACTGATCACCCCAATCCACAAAAGTGGAGACAAATTTGACCCCAATAACTACCGTGGAATATGTGTCAACAGTAACCTTGGGAAAATCCTCTGCATTATTATTAACAGCAGACTCGTACATTTCCTCAATGAAAACAATGTACTGAGCAAATGTCAAATTGGCTTTTTACCAAATTACCGTACAACAGACCATGTATTCACCCTGCACACCCTAATTGACAACCAAACAAACCAAAACAAAGGCAAAGTCTTCTCATGCTTTGTTGATTTCAAAAAAGCGTTCGACTCAATCTGGCATGAGGGTCTGCTATACAAACTGATGGAAAGTGGTGTTGGGGGTAAAACATACGACATTATAAAATCCATGTACACAAACAACAAGTGTGCGGTTAAAATTGGCAAAAAACACACACATTTCTTCACACAGGGTCGTGGGGTTAGACAGGGATGCAGCTTAAGCCCCACCCTCTTCAACATATATATCAACAAATTGGCGCGGGCACTAGAAAAGTCTGCAGCACCCGGCCTCCCCCTGCTAGAATCCGAAGTCAAATGTCTGCTGTTTGCTGATGATCTGGTGCTTCTGTTACCAACCAAGGAGGGCCTACAGCAGCACCTAGATCTTATGCACAGATTCTGTCAGACCTGGGCCCTGACAGTAAATCTCAGTAAGACCAAAATAATGGTGTTCCAAAAAAGGTCCAGTCACCAGGACCACAAATACAAATTCCATCTAGACACTGTTGCCCGAGAGCACACAAAAAACTATACATACCTTGGCCTAAACATCAGCACCACAGGTAACTTCCACAAAGCTGTGAACGATCTGAGAGACAAGTCAAGAAGGGCATTCTATGCCATCAAAAGAAACATAAATTTCAACATACCAATTAGTATTTGGCAAAAAATACTTGAATCAGTCATAGAGCCCATTGCCCTTTATGGTTGTGAGGTCTGGGGTCCGCTCACCAACCAAGACTTCACAAAATGGGACAAACACCAAATTGAGACTGCACGCAGAATTCTGCAAAAATATCCTCTGTGTACAACGTAGAACACCAAATAATGCATGCAGAGCAGAATTAGGCCGATACCCACTAATTATCAAAATCCAGAAAAGAGCTGTTAAATTCTACAACCACCTAAAAGGAAGCGATTCACAAACCTTCCATAACAAAGCCATCACCTACAGAGAGATGAACCTGGAGAAGAGTCCCCTAAGCAAGCTGGTCCTGGGGCTCTGTTCACAAACACAAACACACACTACAGAGCCCCAGGACAGCAGCACAATTAGACCCAACCAAATCATGAGAAAACAAAAAGATAACTACTTAACACATTGGAAAGAATTAACAAAAAAACTGAGCAAACTAGAATGCTATTTGGCCCTACACAGAGAGTACACAGCGGCAGAATACCTGACCACTGTGACTGACCCAAAATTAAGGAAAGCTTTGACTATGTACAGACTCAGTGAGCATAGCCTTGCTATTGAGAAAGGCCGCCGTAGGCAGACATGGCTCTCAAGAGAAGACAGGCTATGTGCTCACTGCCCACAAAATGAGGTGGAAACTGAGCTGCACTTCCTAACCTCCTGCCCAATGTATGACCATATTAGAGAGACATATTTCCCTCAGATTACACAGATCCACAAAGAATTCGAAAGCAAATCCAATTTTGAAAAACTCCCATATCTACTGGGTGAAATTCCACAGTGTGCCATCACAGCAGCAAGATTTGTGACCTGTTGCCACGAGAAAAGGGCAACCAGTGAAGAACAAACACCATTGTAAATACAACCCATATTTATGCTTATTTATTTTATCTTGTGTCCTTTAACCATTTGTACATTGTTAAAACACTGTATATATATATAATATGACATTTGTAATGTCTTTACTGTTTTGAAACTGCTGTATGTGTAATGTTTACTGTTAATATTTGTTGTTTTTCACTTTATATATTAACTTTGTATGTTGTCTACCTCACTTGCTTTGGCAATGTTAACACATGTTTCCCATGCCAATAAAGCCCTTGAATTGAATTGAATTGAATTGATAAAGAGCTAGAGAGGGGGAGAGATAGAGGTGAGTGTATGATACAGTGTTTTATCCACAGTGTTCTCCACAGTGTTCCCTGTCCTTCATCCTGCTGTAGCAGACTAGCAGTGTTTTCTCCACAGTGTTCCCTGTCCTTCATCCTGCTGTATCAGACTAGCAGTGTTTTCTTCACAGTGTTCCCTGTCCTTCATCCTGCTGTAGCAGACTAGCAGTGTTTTCTCCACAGTGTTCCCTGTCCTTCGTCCTGCTGTATCAGACTAGCAGTGTTTTCTCCACAGTGTTCCCTGTCCTTCATCCTGTTGTAGCAGACTAGCAGTGTTTTCTCCACAGTGTTCCCTGTCCTTCATCCTGCTATATCAGACTAGCAGTGTTTTCTCCACAGTGTTCCCTGTCCTTCATCCTGTTGTAGCAGACTAGCAGTGTTTTCTCCACAGTGTTCCCTGTCCTTCATCCTGTTGTAGCAGACTAGCAGTGCTTTCTCCACAGTGTTCCCTGTCCTTCATCCTGTTGTAGCAGACTAGCAGTGTTTTCTCCACAGTGTTCCCTGTCCTTCATCCTGCTGTAGCAGACTAGCAGTGTTTTCTCCAGTGTTCCCTGTCCTTCATCCTGTTGTAGCAGACTAGCAGTGTTTTCTTCACAGTGTTCCCTGTCCTTCATCCTGCTGTAGCAGACTAGCAGTGTTTTCTCCAGTGTTCCCTGTCCTTCATCCTGCTGTAGCAGACTAGCAGTGTTTTCTCCACAGTGTTCCCTGTCCTTCATCCTGCTGTAGCAGACTAGCAGTGTTTTCTTCACAGTGTTCCCTGTCCTTCATCCTGCTGTATCAGACTAGCAGTGTTTTCTCCACAGTGTTCCCTGTCCTTCATCCTGCTGTATCAGACTAGCAGTGTTTTCTCAACAGTGTTCCCTGTCCTTCCTCCTGCTGTATCAGACTAGCAGTGTTTTCTCCACAGTGTTCCCTGTCCTTCATCCTGCTGTAGCAGACTAGCAGTGAAGCATGTGTTCATCATCATCAACTCTCCTTCACACCTTTATAGGCCTGACAGGTAACCATACAAGTGACTGCTCTTCCACTGTATAGATTTCATTGCAGAATCTGGGAGCTCACATAAACAGGGTTGTTGGAATGATACCATAGTAAAACCGGTAGGATGACCTTTGGGAGAAAATGAACGTCTTTTTTATCAGAGCCGAGATTTGGGTCCCAAATGGAAACCTATTTCTTATATTGTGCACTCTTTTTGACCAGAGCATGATCAATAGTAGTGCACTACATAGGGAATAAGGTGCCTTTTTGGGATGCATTACATTTCTGAGTTGAGCCTGGTAGTGGTGGTGGCGACAGGTGTGCGGGGAGCAGAGAGGATAGCTTTGTAATTTAGAGTAACAACAGTTGATGCTTTGTTCTGAGCCCCTAACTACCTCTATCATTTTCTCTTTACTCTCTGGGCCTGACCCCATATTTCTCATTGTAGTGCTCCTGACGGTGGATTTCACACTCCAACAAAGCTATAACCTCTAACTCGTGGCACATGCGTCCTCCAAAATAGTGTGTTGCGGTATATCATCAGATATTGCAATCAAAACTGTGTCAGAAAGAGTCCTCTAAACAGCTCTCACCCATTTTAGAATCAATGGAAGTGGATCATTTTGAGTGCCATCATTTAACCATGGATGGTATCTAAGACGAAGATCCTGACCGTAACATCCATCAACGTCTTGGTACTGGATCTTCCTCAATATTCCAAGATCCGGTCTATTTAAAGAGGGAATAGCCATGTCAAGCTGTAGCTGAATAACAATGATGAAATTCTCAGGGCAAAACAAGTTCTTTGACTCACCCTTATCCTGATGACTTTAAATTGGTTTCTACTGTTAGAGATTTAATGCCTGTTGGTGTGCTGTGGGTGGGATGACAGAGCTGAAAAGATACTGCAGAGATGGATAGGTATCTGGCCACATGAAAAAATACTATAGCTTACTCATATCAAATCAAATTTTATTTGTCACATACACATGGTTAGCAGATGTTAATGCGAGTGTAGCGAAAGGCTTGTGCTTCTAGTTCCGACCATGCAGTAATATCAAACATGTAATCTAACCATTTCACAACAATTACCTTATACACACAAGTGTAAAGGAATGAATAAGAATATGTATATAAATATAGGGATGAGCGATTGCCGAACAGCATAGGCAAGATGCAGTAGATGGTATAGAGTACAGTATATACTTATGAGATGAGTAATGTAGGGTATGTAAACATTATATAAAGTGGCATTGTTTAAAGTGACTAGTGATACATTTATTACATCCAATTTATTATGGTTAAGTGGCTAGAGATTTGAGTCAGTATGTTGGCAGCAGCCATTCAGTGTTAGTGATGGCTGTTTAACAGTCTCATGGCCTTGAGATAGGACCTAGTTGCACAGGGCGGGGTCGAGACCCTGCTTAATGACGATTTGGGCACGCTATTTATCCAAAAGTGAAAATGCTGCCCCCTATACCTTAAGAAGTTTTAAAGGTTTCAAGATCGGATCCCCGAGCTGACAAGGTCAAATCTGTCGTTCTGCCACTGAACAAGACAGTTAACCCACTAGGCCGTCATTGAAAATAAGAATTTGTTCTTAACTGACTTCCCTAGTTAAATAAAGGTAAAAAATAAATAATGAACTTGCAGTACAGTGAGTTTATTAAGCTCTGAGCTCCAACAGTGCATGTTAAAAAGAGTGAACTTAATAATAACTATAGTATACTACAAAGTTCTATGGTAAGCACTACACGATCAAGTGATGCTACAGTGTATAATATACTACAGTTGACTAAATATTTACATAGTAAACTGTAGTCTTTTTTCATGTGGGTTCATTAATTCCCTCCCCCCACCCACTCTTTCTTTCACTCCCTTCTTCTATCCCTCCAATCAGTCTGTGTGTCAAGGTGTGGGGCCCCTGGGTTTCCAGGTGTCTCTGGAGGAGCAGGCCTTCCTGCTGCTGACAGACCCAGAGAGACAGACCATGGGCTACTACCTGCGGGAGTACCAGGAGGGACACATTGGCCTGGAGCCCCTGACCATGGCCCTGTTTGAGCTCTTCAACACTCGTGCCAAGGTATATATAGTGTACTATTGGGCACTGGTAGAAAGTGGTGTATTATATAGGGAATAGGGTGCCATTCAGGAAACACCTGGGTGCCTGGTCACTCATCCAACATGCCCATACATGTTCTCTATGAGGTTCCTGGTCTCAGTTGTTAATCCATGCTTCCTTCTGGCCTCCCTCTAGTTTTCTTTGTCAAAGGAGACCTGATCAAAACAAGGTGCTCAAAACGGGAGCATAACGCGGTGTGCCGATTCCCCTTCTCACCTTTTATTTGGCAACTCAAAATGGCCACCAATCTACTCAATATGGCCAACATATCATTATGGGATGATTTCATTGAATGAGGAGGCCCATTCTACTCATTCTAATCCTATGCTCCTGTCCTCCCTCCAGTTGTCCCTGCTATCTGAGGTGCGTAGTCAGGTGGCTCCCCAGGAACTGGAGCTGTATGATGGCCTGGTGCTGCATCGCGAGAGGGAGGCTCTGAAGGCCTGGCACGGAGGAATGGGATCCCTACACCCTGTGCACCCATACAGCCGCTGTCTACACGCTGAGCCCTCAGCCAGCCACAGCCACTCCAACCCGGCAAATCTCTGCTCTGCCAAGGTAGGAGGACCCGTGTAGGATGGATGGACTTACAGGTGTGTTCCTATTGGATGGTTCTGGACTATTCAAAGTGTGTGTGTGTTCATTCGTGTGTGCATGGGTGCATGCTTGCGTGCCTATTGAAGTCTATGGTGCCTGTGGCTGTATACTGTATGTGGGTGTTTCATCCTGGCATCTTCTCTCATCTTTCATCCATTGGAAGTTGCACTCTGACTGTTGCCAGTGTCAAATGAAACGGAGCAGTGACTTCAGATGAGATTACTGAGCAGCAGTGTTCTATAGCGTCAATATTCCACCGATGTGGCCCGGACCAGCTGAATGGGACCTCACTCTGCCAAGTCACTCTACAAAACGCTATAACACACTGTAACCATCCAACTGAGTCTGAGACCCAGCCACGCTTTAATAGAAACTGATAAAACAGTGTTTGTATCCACAATGGCACCCTATTCCCTATTTACTGCACTTAATACAGAATAGGGTGCCATTTTCTCCAACAAAGCAGAGATTATTCAGTGGTGAACCAGCAGGATTTGAAATCATTGTGAGAAGAGATTATCTGTAAGATGACTGAGCTGAACCCAAGGATGTCTTTTATGCTCAGCAGTTGTTCATGTTAGCGTGCGTGAACGTGGGTGTGTGCATGTGTTTGACAGTTTCCCCATGGTCCAAGGTGACAGTGTTGCTGTCTGTTTGATATGGCTGGCTGGTTGCCATGGCTGGCTGGTTGCCATGCCTGGCTGGTTCTGCTGAGCTTGTCCACTCTGTGCTTGTATAATTGATCATGTTGACATCATCATTAATATAGCTGTAAAATCCCAACCTTAGTTAACAAGTCATTGAAGTTAATTTATATTGTATCAACTAAATTAACTTCCTGTGTTAATGGTTGATTGAGGTCTTTAGTCACAGTTCATGGTTAATGTTTCAGCACATTATTGTCTCACAACATTGTACTGGGAGGCAGGTCAGTGAGTCTATGGCTGGGCCTGTTTATTTTGGATGATACGGTCAAATCAAATCTAATTTAATTGGTCCCATACAAATATTTAGCAGATGTTATTGCGGGTGTAGCGACATGCTTATTTTCTTAGCTCCAACAGTGCGGTAACATCTAACAATTCAGTAGTATCTAACAATTCAGTAGTATCTAACAATTCAGTAGTATCTAACAATTCAGTAGTATCTAACAATTCAGTAGTATCTAACAATTCAGTAGTGTCTAACAATTCAGTAGTGTCTAACAATTCAGTAGTGTCTAACAATTCAGTAGTGTCTAACAATTCAGTAGTATCTACCAATTCAGTAGTGTCTAACAATTCAGTAGTGTCTAACAATTCAGTAGTATCTAACAATTCAGTAGTATCTAACAATTCAGTAGTGTCTAACAATTCAGTAGTATCTAACAATTCAGTAGTATCTAACAATTCAGTAGTATCTAACAATTCAGTAGTGTCTAACAATTCAGTAGTATCTAACAATTCAGTAGTATCTAACAATTCAGTAGTGTCTAACAATTCAGTAGTATCTAACAATTCAGTAGTATCTAACAATTCAGTAGTATCTAACAAATCAGTAGTGTCTAACAATTCAGTAGTGTCTAACAATTCAGTAGTGTCTAACAATTCAGTAGTGTCTAACAATTCAGTAGTATCTAACAATTCAGTAGTGTCTAACAATTCAGTAGTGTCTAACAATTCAGTAGTATCTAACAATTCAGTAGTGTCTAACAATTCAGTAGTGTCTAACAATTCAGTAGTATCTAACAATTCAGTAGTATCTAACAATTCAGTAGTGTCTAACAATTCAGTAGTGTCTAACAATTCAGTAGTGTCTAACAATTCAGTAGTGTCTAACAATTCAGTAGTGTCTAACAATTCAGTAGTGTCTAACAATTCAGTAGTATCTAACAATTCAGTAGTGTCTAACAATTCAGTAGTATCTAACAATTCAGTAGTGTCTAACAATTCAGGTGGAATACCAGGTGAAGTCATATTATTGTAACACACCAGCCTTGTGTCTCTGTCTCTCTACCAGGAGTCCTCACACGGTGACATTGTACAGCAAGATCCAGGGTCAACCACTAATGTCCTACCTGACGTTACATTGGTGAGTCTGTATTTGAGTTTGTTTCAGACTGATTGAAATCATAGTCAGGTTTATGATGTGCAGGATTATAACTAAATGCAAATTTTTTTGAACAATGCATTTTAAAGGTGAGGCGTGACACTCTCTCCATGAAAAAACGACATTTGGTGACCTTCATCAGACAGACTTGAGTTGGTACAGAGTTTGTTTGTAAAAAAAATTCTGTACAATGTCCCTTTTTGTTTCTAGAATGAAGTGCAGTCGACAGCTGAGTCTCCTCCGTTCTTCAAGCCTCCTCCTCCCCCCGGACCCGGACAGACCCAGCCCAGACATCCGAGGGACAGGGACAGGGAGAGGGAGCAGTCCAAGCGCCTCTTATCCAGACACTCCCAATCTGGCCTGGTCTTTACTGCCCCCACCAGGCTGCACCAGGAATGTCACCACACACACATTAAAGCCTTCCAAAGCTTCTCCAACCACCAAACTTCCAACTCCCCTAGCTCTGACCTCCATCACACCTGTCCCAACCCTGGCCATCATAACTGCTCCAACCCTGGCCATCATAACAGCTCCAACCCTGGCCATCATAACAGCTCCAACCCTGGCCATCATAACAGCTCCAACCCTGGCCATCATACCACCCCCAAACCTGGCCATCATACCACCCCCAACCCTGGCCATCATACCACTCCCAACCCTGGCCATCATACCAGCTCCAACACTGGCACTGGCAATAGCGTCTATCCAAGCTCTGGCAATGACACATCCACGTACTCTCTTCACCACACCTGCCAAAGCTCCCTCCACATCTCCACAACTACCTCCTCCGACCACCACACCCCCCAAACACACCACGGCTGCTCCAGCTCCGGCCACCATTCCTGCCCTGGCTCCCTTCATCCCAAGCACTCTGGTCCTCAGAACAAGGACAAATTCATCAAGCTTCCCATCTTCAGATCCTGCTCCCATGAGAAGCCTGTTACCTCCCCTGGTCCCTCCCCTGGTCCCTCCCCATGTCTCTCTCCCTGTCTCTCTCCCTGTCCCTCCCCTGGTCCATCCCCATGCCTGTCCCCCTTTCCCTCCCGCTGTCCTTCACCCTGTCCCTCTCTCTCTGTGCTGGGACCTCCCCCATGTAGTCCAGACAGGCCCTGCTCCCCCTGCTCTCCCTCCCTCAGCCAGGGAGGTTTGTGTGTCATGGCCGACACACACAGACTGACTGCTGAGGCCAGGCCCGAGCCCCAGCAGAGAGGTAAAGATTCATGCCTGTGTGTATCTGTGTACCTGTGCCTGTGTTTGTCTGTGTGCTTGCCTGTGAGTATGGCTTTACATGCATGTATATATATATATATATATATATATATATCAAATCTACTTTCCTTTATGTATCCAGGCACCACATTGTCCCAGCTGTCAGACAGTGGTCAGACTCTGAGTGAGGACAGTGGGGTGGACATTGCTGAGGCACGAGGGCTCAGTAAAGACAGCAGTCCTTGGCCAACTAAGAACCAGGCCAGCCAGGCCACACAAGGGCCCCAGGGGGCCCAGGGGTCTGCAGTACTGGCATCCAAACAGGTGAGGCCCACCAAGGGCCCATATCACAACAGAAACAACATGGATGAGTCTCAAATGGAATCCTATTCCCTTTATACTGTAGTCCACTACTTATTCTAGGTCTTTATTCTAGGTCCTTTTTCTATGTTCTTATTCTATGTCCTTATTCAATGTCATTTTTCTAGGTCTGTTTTCTGGGTCCTTATTCTAGGTCACTATTCCATGTCCTTATTCCTATTCTTTATTCAAGGTCCTTATTCTATGTCCTTATTGTATGTCCTTATTCCATGATGTCTTCTTGTGTGCCCTGCAGCAGCCTGGTTCTCCAGTGCCCATACTTACTCTGGTACGTGTGGTAAAGAATGCCAACACTCTGGGCATTGCTATAGAGGGAGGTGCAAAAACACGGCAGCCACTGCCACGCATCGTCACCGTACAGGTGAGAGAGAGGCTGATTCCCAAATGGTACCCTATTCCCTATGTAGTGCACTGCTTTTGACAAGGAGGTTCATTTAAAAGAAGTGCACTTGTATAGGGAATATCTAGATGATTCTGCATCAGTTTATCATACTGTAACATTTAGGATAACTTTGAACATGAAGGTAGTATGAAGACTACACAAGGCTTTTGTACTGTGAAGTCTGTAAATAGTAAGAACCACAGCCTCCTATGTGGATGTAGAACCCCCATGTTGTGCCTAAAGGTCTGTGCGTATTGATACGTATTGTAGTGTTAATGAGTGCAATATGGATTACAGCAAGCATCAAACATGACAGAGAAGCCTCCCGAGTGGTGCAGTGGTCTAAGGCACTGCATCGCAGTGCTAGCTGTGACACTAGAGATTGGGTTTGGGTTTGAGTCCAGGAACTGTCGCAGCGAGCTGCGACCTGGAGACCCATGGGGTGGCACACGATTGGCCCAGCAGGTTAGGGGAGGGTTTGGCCGGCAGGAATGTCCTTATCCCATCACACACTAGTGACTCCTCTGGCGGGCTGGGTGCAGTGCACGCCGACAAGGTTGCTAGGTGTACGGTGTTTCTTCTGACACATTGGTGCGGCTGGCTTCCGGGTTAAGTGTGCGCTGTGTCAAGAAGCAATGCGGCTTGGTTGGGTTGTGTTTTGGAGGACGCACGGCTCTCGACCTTCGCCTCTCCGAAGTCCATATGGGAGTTGAAGTGATGAGACAAGACTTTAACTACTAATTGGATACCACAACATTGGGGAGAAAAACAGAGACATTACCATTTTCTCTTTCATCTTAAATGTGAGCTTCCCAGAACATCTGTTTATGTGCGTGATAACAGCCTATATTTACATTGATAACAATTTCAAAGCAGGTCAAGAAATCTCTCCTGGGGATGTTTAACTTTGTTGAAGAAAGTTTTCTACCACCTGGTTAGTGTTAGGGGTCTTGGGTAATCTATTCAGGTCTACAGGATGTTGTGGACAGGCGTGGACAGACTGAGGTGGACCTAAATTCCAACATTATTCATCTTTTGTTTTCATTTAACAATAATGTATCTACAAGTACAGCATGCGTTTTCATATTATACACTGAGGTTGCTTCCCAAAGGACACAATATTGCGTAGAAAGTCCACAGCTTCTGAGCTGAGTGCTCTGGTCAAAAGACATGCACTACAGTACATAGTGTGTTTCTGCAGTCTTTTATGTGCGGAACATCCTCGTACCTAATTCAGACTCATAAGATATGGAGAGTCTGATTGAGGGGTTTGTATGACAGTCGTGGAGGGATTTCCATAAGAATGACTCCTCACGAGCAGCCCCCATAAATCTCTATAGTCCAATAGAGTCCTGATGGTTCCCCAGGCATTTACAGGCCCACCAGCTGACATGGCACAGATACTACTGCCTCATTACATCAATTATGTTTCACCACCATTAGTATGATTAAATAACAGTCAATTTATGTGTCCCAAATGGCATCCTATTCCCTGTATACAGTCCCTATGGGCCATGGGCAAAAGAAGTGCATTGCAGGGGGAATACGATGCCATTTGAGATGGAGACTTTTGGTTGGCCCTGAATCATCAAACAAGCAATTGTATGTGACATTGTTGAAAAGGTTATGTCAGGATAGGACAGCCAGAGAATAGAAATGGGATTTGACTGTTTGACTGCCTGAATGATATGGGGCATTTTTACATTTGGTAAGTTGGTGCCATTAGAATATTATCAAGAGAACTTTAAGGAGAAGAAGTTGTCACGCAAATAGTTTGCCATAACACACAATGGGTTGCCATAACACACAATGGGTTGCCATAACACACAATGGGTTGCCATAACACACAATGGGTTGCCATAACACGCAATGGGTTGCCATAACACGCAATGGGTTGCCATAACACGCAATGGGTTGCCATAACACGCAATGGGTTGCCATAACACGCAATGGGTTGCCATAACATGCAATGGGTTGCCATAACACGCAATGGGTTGCATTAACACGCAATGGGTTGCATTAACACGCAATGGGTTTCATTAACACGCAATGGGTTGCATGAACACACAATGGGTTGCATTAACACGCAATGGGTTGCCATAGCACGCAATGGGTTGCCATAACCCTCAATGGGTTGCCATAACCCTCAATGGGTTGCCATAACACGCAATGGGTTGCATTAACACGCAATGGTTTGCCATAACACGCAATGGGTTGCCATAACATGCACAGCCAATTTCAAGTCTATGCAGCAGCAGCTAGAGTGCCATCTTGTTAGATGGTTGGAATGCCTTCCCCCTCTGTTGTAATGAGGGTAGACAGCGTAATGCTTCAACTTAAGTGGGAACTACTTCTGCTGTCCAAAAGTATTGTTTAGCCTCTTTCTTGCTCTCACATCCCAGACTTGATTTTAATCTTCCTGGCACTAATTCTGCTGATAGCGGATAACTATTTCGAAGAAGGGTCTACTTGTAATAACTGTGATATGTGGTTGTGTTTTTCACTAAACTTAGTTGAATGTGCTGTAGGAAGCAGTAAAGGAACAGTGAGTGCACTAAGGGGTACAGGCTCTGGGGCTGAGTGCCCAGGGCTGAGCCTGCCTGCCCTGCTGCCTGGGTTATCAGCCCCCTCCTGCCATGGCCTCCTCTGTTCTCAGCTAGACTTATGATTCTGTCCTGATGTCTCTGTCCTGATGTCTCTGTCCTCATGTCTCTGTCCTGATGTCTCTGTCCTGATGTCTCTGTCCTGATGTCTCTGTCCTGATGTCTCTGTCCTGATGTCTCTGTCCTCATGTCTCTGTCCTGATGTCTCTGTCCTGATGTCACTGTCCTTGTTTTTCCTGACAGACAGGAGTCCACAAGGCACAAAGCTCTACATCATTCCTCCCTTCACTCTCTACCTCTACCTCTACCTTTACCTTTACCTCTACCTTTACCTTTTACGTCTACCTTTACCTCTACCTCTACGTCTACCTCTACCTCTACGTCTACCTCTACCTTTATCTTTACCTTTACCTCTACCTCTACGTCTACGTCTACCTCTACCTCTACGTCTACCTCTACCTTTATCTTTATCTTTACCTTTACCTCTACCTCTACGTCTACCTCTACCTTTATCTTTACCTTTACCTCTACCTCTACGTCTACCTCTACCTCTACGTCTACCTCTACCTTTATCTTTATCTTTACCTCTACCTCTACGTCTACCTCTACCTTTATCTTTATCTTTACCTTTACCTCTACCTCTACGTCTACCTCTACCTTTATCTTTACCTTTACCTCTACCTCTACGTCTACCTCTACCTCTACGTCTACCTCTACCTTTATCTTTATCTTTACCTCTACCTCTACGTCTACCTCTACCTTTATCTTTACCTTTACCTCTACCTCTACGTCTACCTCTACCTTTATCTTTATCTTTACCTCTACCTCTACGTCTACCTCTACCTTTATCTTTACCTTTACCTCTACCTCTACCACTACCTTTACCTTTACGTCTACCTCTACCTTTATCTTTACCTTTACCTCTACCTCTACCTCTACGTCTACCTCTACCTTTATCTTTACCTTTACCTCTACCTCTACCACTACCTTTACCTTTACGTCTACCTCTACCTTTATCTTTACCTTTACCTCTACCTCTACCTCTACGTCTACCTCTACCTTTATCTTTATCTTTACCACTACCTCTACCACTACCTTTTACATCTACCTCAACCTTCACCTCTACCTCTACCTTTACCTTTACCTCTACCTTTACCTTTTACGTCTACCTTTACCTCTACCTCTACGTCTACCTCTACCTTTATCTTTACCTTTACCTCTACCTTTATCTTTACCTTTACCTTTACCTCTACGTCTACCTCTACCTTTATCTTTACCTTTACCTCTACCACTACGTCTACCTCTACCTTTATCTTTACCTTTACCTCTACCACTACGTCTACCTCTACCTTTATCTTTACCTTTACCTCTACCTTTATCTTTACCTTTACCTCTACCTCTACGTCTACCTCTACCTTTATCTTGATCTTTACCACTACCTCTACCACTACCTTTTACATCTACCTCAACCTTCACCTCTACCTCTAACTTTCCTTGAATCCAAAACAATACTCTTGTATCTACCTTCGTATCTTTTGTTTATACTCTCTTCTCTCTAGCAAGAACACATCCTGTCTACACATCCTATCTACACATCCTGTCTACAGAAAGGGATTATGTATTTGATGTTAATTTTCTCTCTGTTCTCTCTGTATCTCTCTCTTTCTCAGAAGGGGGGCTCGGCACACAGTTGTGGGCAGCTGAAGGTGGGACAGGTGATTCTGGAGGTGAACGGGGTCTCACTGAGGGGTAGAGAGCACCGGGACGCTGCTCGCATCATCGCTGAGGCCTTCAAGACCAAAGAGAAGGACCACATTGACTTCCTGGTTACCGAGTTTAACACAGCCCTACTGCAAGGCCTTTAGCGGGGTCGTATTTAGGCACCACACAGAAGAAAAGAGACTGAAGGGACCACCTGAACTAATGCCTGTTCCCATTTTCCTGCAGGGGCTTCAGCAGGACTTTGCACTTTAGAGAGCTGGAACAGATGGAGGAAGGAGGAGAAAGAGAGAACGGAAGGAGGGAGAAGTTTGATGGAGTGTTGCACCTGGGGACAAAATAAAGACAATCCGTTATTCTCCTGTAAGCCCCTTCTCCCTTCCCACATTGTTGTCCCTATATACCAACTTACCAGGCTGACCATGTAGTGTTAAAAAGCTAAAATGCACGACATCCTGCATAAAGAAGAACCCACCGATAGAACACATAGTTGAAGTCGGAAGTTTACATACATTTAGGTTGGTGTCATTAAAACTGATTTTTCAACCACTCCACACATTTCTTGTTAACAAACTATAGTTTGGGCAAGTTGGTTAGGACATCTAATTTGTGCATGACACAAGTCATTTTTCCAATAATTGTTTACAGACTATTACAGACAGATTATTTCACTTATATTTCACTGTATCACAATTCCAGTGTGTCGAAGGTTTACATACACTAAGTTGACTGTGCCTATAAACAGCTTGGAAAAGTCAAAAAAATGATATCATGTCTTTAGGAGCTTCTGATAGGCTAATTGACATAATTTGAGTCATTTGGAGGTGTGGATGTATTTCAAGGCCTACCTTCAAACTCAGTGCCTCTTTGCTTGACATGTGAAAATCAAAAGAAATCAGCCAATACCTCTGAAAAAAAATTATAGACCTCCACAAGTCTGTTTCATCCTTGGGAGTAATTTCCAAACGCCTGAAGGTACCACATTCATCTGTACAAACAATTGTACGCAAGTATAAACACCTTGGGATCACGAAGCCGTTATACCACTCAGGATGGAGACGCGTTGTGTCTCCTAGAGATTAACTTACTTTGGTGCGAAAAGTGCAAATCAATCCCAGAACAACAGCAAAGGACCTTGTGAAGATGCTGGAGGAAACAGGTACAAAAGTATCTATATCCACAGTAAAACGAGTCCCATGTCGACATAACCGGAAAGGCTGCTCAGCAAGGAAGAAGCCACTTCTCCAAAATAAAAAAGCCAGTTTGCAACTGCACTAAGATTGTACTTTTTGGAGAAATGTCCTCTGGTCTGATGAAACAAAAATAGAACTGTTTTGCCATAATGACCATTGTTATGTTCAGAGGAAAAAGGAAGGACTGCAGGAAGGACCGGTGCACTTCACAAAATAGATGGCATCATGAGGTAGGAAAATCATGTGGATATATTGAAGCAACATCTCAAGTCAGGAAGTTAAAGCTTGGTTGCAAATGGGTCTTCCAAATGGACAATGACCCCAATCATACTTCCAAAGTTGTGGCAAAATGGTTTAAGGACAACAAAGTCAAGGTATTGGAGTGTCCATCACAATGCCCTGACCTCAATCCTATAGAAAACTGAAAAAGCGTGTGCGAGCAAGGATCCTATCAACCTGACTCAGTTACACCAGCTCTGTCAGGAGGAATGGGCCAAAATTCACCCAATTAATTGTGGGAAGCTTGTGGAAGGCTACACAAAACGTTTGACCCAAGTTAAACAATTTAAAGGCAATGCTACCAAATACTAATTGAGTGTATGTAAACAAAAAGGACCCACTTGGAATGTGATGAAAGAAATAAAAGCTGAAATAAATCATTCTTTCTAACATTTCACATTCTTAAAATAAAGTGGTGATCCTAACTGACCTACGACAGGGAATTACTACTAAGATTAAATGTTAGGAATTGTGAAAACTGAGTTTAAATGTTTTTGGCTAAGGTGTATGTAAATGTCCTACTTCAACTGTAATAGCATTAAAAATAACCATAGAAGAACCCACTAAAAAAGCGTAATAGAAACTAAGGATCCACCAATAGAGCCTAAATGCATTGAGAAGAACCCACCAATAGAATCAAAAATAACCCAAGAAGAACCCACCAATAGAACCTAAAAGCATTGAGAAGAACCCATCAATAGAATCTAAAATAGTCCAAGAACAACCCACCAATAGAACATACTCGAATTGAGAAAAACCCACTGATATAATCCAATACAGTGCATTTGGAAAGTATTCAGACCCCTTGACCTTTTCCATATTTTGTTACTTTACAGACTTATTCTAAATTTAAAAATGTTCCTCATCAATCTACACACAATACCCCATAATGACAAAGCAAAAACAAGTTTTTAGAAATTGTAGCAAATGTTTTAAAATCAGAAATCCCTTATTTACATAAGTATTTACTATGAGACTCGAAATTGAGCTCAGGTGCATCCTGATTCCAATTATTATCCTTGATGTTTCTACAACTTGATTCTAGACCACCTGTGGTAAATTCAATTGATTGGACATGATTTGGAAAGGCACACACCTGTGTATATATATAAGGTCCCACAGTTGACAGTGCATGTCAGAGCAAAAACCAAGCCATGAGGTCGAAATAATTGTTTGGAGAGTTCCGAGACAGGATTGTGTTGAGGCACAGATCTGGGGAAGGGTACCAATAAATGTCTGCAGCATTGAAGGTCCCCAAGAACACAGTGGCCTCCATCATTCTTCAATGGAACAAGTTTGGAACCACCAAGGCTCTTCCTCTTCCTCAAACTGAGCAATCAGGGAGAAGGGCATTGGTCAGGGAGGTGACCAAGAACCCGATGATCACTCTGACAGAGCTCCAGAACCTTCCAGAAGGACAACCATCAGCACTCCACCAATCAGGGATTTATAGTAGAGAGGCTAGACAGAAGCCACTCTTCAGTAAAAGGCACATTGGAGTTTGCCAAAAGGCACCTAAAGACTCTCAGACCATGAGAAACAAGATTCTCTGGTCTTATGAAACCAAGATAGATTTTTTGGGCCTCAATCAAAAAAAATAAACATAGAGAGGAACCAGGCTATGAGGTGTGGCCAGTCCTCTTCTGGCTGTGCCGGATGGAGATTATAACAGAACATGGCCAAGATGTTCAAATTTTCAAAGATGACCAGCAGGGTCAAATAATAATAATAATCACAGTGGTTTTCAGCACCTCAGGAGTAAATGTCAGTTGGCTTTTCATAGCCGATCATTCAGAGTATCTCTACCGCTCCTGCTGTCTCTAGAGAGTTGAAAATAGCAGGTCTGGGACAGGTAGCACGTCCGGTGAACAGGTCAGGGTTCCATAGCCTCAGGCAGAACAGTTGAAACTGGAGCAGCAGCACAACCAGGTGGACTGAGGACAGCAAGGAGTCATCAGGCCAGGTAGTCCTGAGGCATGGGCTCAGGTCCTCCGAGAGAGAGAAAGAAAGAAAGAATTCGAGAGAGCATACTTAAATTCACACAGGACACCGGATAAGACAGATATGACACACTGACCCTAGCTCCCGACACATAAACTACTGCAGCATAAATACTGGAGGCTGAGACAGGAGGGGTCAGGAGACACTGTTTGGCCTGAATTCGAAGCGTCACATCTGGAGGAAACCTGGTAGCATCCCTATGGTGATGCATGGGGTTGGCATCATCATGCTGTGGGGATGTTTTTCAGTGGCAGGGACTGGGAGACTAGTCAGGATTGGGGGAAAGATGAACAGAGCAACATACAGAGAGATCATTGATGGAAACCTGCTCAGGACCTCAGACTGGGGCTAAGGTTCACCTTCCAATAGGACAACGACCCTAAGCACACAGCCAAGACAACGCAGGAGTGGCTTCGGGACAAGTCTCTGAATGTCCTTGATTGGCCCAGCCAGAGCCCAGACTTGAACCCGATCAAACATCTCTGGAGAGACCTGATAATAGCTGTGCAGTGACGCTCCCCATCCAATCTGACAGAGCTTGAGAGGATCTGAAGATAAAAATGGTAGAAAGATACCTTAATAGAAAATGACTCAAGTAAAATTCACCCATTAAATTCCTACTTGAGTAAAAGTATAAAAGTATTTGGTTTAAAATACACTTAAGTATCAAAATTAAAAGTATAAATCATTTCAAATTATTTTCTTGTTTTTTAAAATTAATGGATAGCCAGGGCCACACCGCACACTCCAACACTCAGACATCATTTACAAACAAAGCATGTTTGTTTAGTGAGTCCGTTTAGTGCGTGAATTGGAATATTTTCCTGTCCTGCTAAGCATTGAAAATGTAACAAATACTTTTGGGTGTCAAGAAAAATGTGTGGAGTAAAAAGTACAATATTAGTCAAAAATATGAATAGAAAAGTAAAGTACAGATACTTAAGTAGTATTTTTACTTAAGTACTTTACACCTCTGAATACAGGTGTGACAAACGTGCCTCAAAAACCTACTGCCAAAAGGTTCTGAATATTTCTGTAAATGTGAATGTTTCAGTATATACAGTATGTATTTTTATAAACATTTGTAAAACATTTAAATATATATATATATTTTGCTTTGTCATTATGGGGTATTGTGTGTAGATTGATGATGGAAAATAAATAATTTAATCTATTTTTGAATAAGGCTGTAAGGTAACAAAATGTTGAAAAATTCAAGGGGTCTGAATACTTTCAGAATGCACTGTATAACCTACGAATATAACCTAGTATAACCTAAGAACCCACCAACAGAACCTAGTATAACCTAAGAAGAACCCACCAATATACTTTAATATAACCTAAGAGCTCACCAATAGAACCTAATGTAGTTGAACTGGTGTAATGTCATCAATGTTGTCATTACATTTAGCCGCGTGCTTTTCATTCTCCCTGCTTTCACCTCTCCAATTGGTCTGCCTTTAAGAGCAGCTCTCCCCTCAGTGGTTATACCAAGATGGTGCTTTGAAAATGCATATAAATTGTATCTAATCTTTGTCGAACTATACCTTTATGCCATCTCTAAAATACTTTTTGTATGATGTCTGTAATGTTTAATGAACTCCTGCACCCATACTTCTGTACATGCATATAATATTTAGTGAATATGGCACTGAGACACCTTCAAGATTTAAGAGGATTGGAGCTATTTATAATGTAATGTTAGATAGTCTGTGTATGTAAAAGGATCACATGTTAAAATGGATTGTATTAATTGACTTGCATCCATTTATGTGTTATTTATAACAATAGTTCCTTATCTTTACTTTGTGTTCACTTAGCAAAGGCACTTCATGGGAGCTGTAAGCTAAGTCAGAGATGGTAATCCTGATAGAGGGAAATTAGTCAACAGACTGCTAATTCATCGTTACAACCAGATAACTTTTCAATTATAGGTAACTAACTCACGACAAGCGGAGCAGGGGTGGAGGCAGTTGTATTCAGCCATAATCCACACTGTGTGTGTGTGAGAGAGAGGTTGCAACCCAAATGCCACCCTATTTCCTATATAATGCACTACTTTTGACCATATAGGGAATAGGGTGTAATTTGAGACTCTCCCTATATATCTGTATAGTGTAGGATTCTAAGGCTTCCTGTTGTATTTGGAGAGGCTCCAGGAAGGAGCAGGCCTTTGGATTCAGTATCAATTAACTCTAGTAATAGTTAGTAAGAGTATAAAAGAGAGCATATGATTATATAAAATGTATAACAGAGTATAAGATTGAACAAGAGAGTAGAGTATTGCAGGTTGTATAAAACAACTGATCATAGATGTTTCAATAAGCTTGTAATAAATTATGACAGAAGGTTTATATTGGTATTTTTTAATATTGTAAAAATGACAACGTTTTTGTGAATGCAAACAGTCCAGACATGATACATACTTTATATCTTGTCCACATATAAAGTATACACTATAAATACATTTATAGACATAATTATATATATATATATATATATATATATATACACATATATTAGAGAGAGAGAGACAGTAAATTACTGTTTGACAGAATCACGCAACTACAAACAATATCACAGTATTATTCCTGTCTGCTGTCACATTCTAGAATGTACTGTATCGGGTTCTAGTTGGATAACAATCACATAAGAAGCAAATTGACTGATCGTGACTTCGTCCCAAATGGCACCCTATTCCCTTTACAGTGCACTACTCCATTAGGGCTCTGCTTAACAGTAGCACACTATATAGGGAATAGAGGACCATTTGGGACAAGTGTATTGTATTAACTATAGCAGGGGAAGTTGGGCCAATGCCACATCACTTAAGGATTTTTCTTTGCACCAAAACAACGCCAAGAATGGACACATATAATAATTAAGATGAAAAACCCTATGCAGATCTAATGTAGACTATATACAAGTCTGCTGCATCTTGATTCTTGTTTCTATACCTTATGTTGCCCAGGAGTAGGCTCAAGCTGTATGGGAAAGACCCCGACTGGACAATGTTTTAGACCTAGCCTGAGAGCCAGTCTGTTTGTGCTAGCATGCCAACTCTTTGTCATGCCAATGTTTGGCTTGACAATGACAGCAATGGAGAATGGAGTTAGCGAGACCAAGCACAGATCTGGGAACAGGCTAATGTTTTAGAGCTTTAGATGTAGCAGCCTATCATACACAGCTGACAGTCTTAGAGGTGTACAAACATAACCTAATGCTTACTGCACTAAAAGATCAGACATATTCCTCAACGCTGAATTGAATTGAATAAAGATTTACCAATTCATGTTTTGAATCTTGTTTGCCTGGTTAGGTTGAATATAGCTAGAACATTTCAAAATACATATTTTATTCAGACATTTTCCATTTCATGATACATTGAAACATCCTCAATTAAATGTTCAATTCAATACAACTTTATTTATCCCTTCAGGGACTATGAAGAATATATTGTCACCATAAAAGGGAGGATGACAGTGTCTATTCAATTGGCTCAGTAGCCACTGCCTATAGGCAGGTGCATTTCCTGTGTTCTGCTGCAGTCTCTATGGCCTTGAGCTTCCCTCACAGTGCTCCACAGAGAGACTAGTATTATAGTAGCTAGCACACAGGACAGCACATATGACTCTGGGTGTACTGTACTGGTATATTAAGTCAGGTAGGAGTTATATTTTGTCTATGCATTCACTCATTGACTATGTACGGAGATAATCAGCGAGAAATGTAGATATAGCTGCAACTAGAAGTTGCTTCACTGCTTGAAATCCGGTTGTAGAATGAATAATTGTACTAATGTAGGTCTCTTACCATTCACACAAATATATCGTTGCTTGAAGCAACCCCCATAATATTCAAAAGCTGTAGAAGTACACAACATGACCAAAAGTATGTGGACACCTGCTTGTCGAACATCTCATTCCGACATCATGGGCATTAATATGGAGTTGGTCCCCTTTTATCTGCTATAACAGCCTCCAATCTTCTGGGAAGGCTTTCCACTAGATGTTGAACATTGCTGTGGGGACTAGCTTCCATTCAGCCACAAAATAATTAGTGATGTCGGGCACTGTTGTTGGGCGATTAGGCCTGGCTCGCAGTCGGCTTTCAAATTCATCCCAAAGGTGTTCCATAGGGTTGAGATCAGGGCTCTGTGCAGGACAATGAAGTTCTTCCACACCAATCTCAACAAACCATTTCTGTATGGACTTCGCTTTGTGCACGGGGGCATTGTTATGCTGAAACAGGAAAGGGCCTTCCCCAAACTGTTGTCACAAATTTAGAAACATAGAATCATCTAGAATGTCATTGTATGCTGTAGCATTAAGATTTCCCTTCACTGAAACTAAGGGGCCTAGCCCAAACCATGATAAACAGCCCCAGACCATTATTCCTCCTCCGCCAAACTTTACAGTTGGCGCTATGCATTTGGGCAGGTAGCGTTCTCCTGGCATCCATCAAACCCAGATTTGACTGTCGGACTGCCAGATGGTGAAGCGTGATTCATCACTCCAGAGAACGCGTTTCCACTGCTCCAGAGTCCAATGGTGTCAAGCTTTACACCACTCCAGCCACTTGGCATTGAGCATTAGGTTGTGTGCGGCTGCTCGGCCATGGAAAGCCATTTCATGAAGCTCCCGATGAACAGTTATTGTGCTGTCGTTGTTTCCAGAGGCAGTTTGAAACTCGGTGGTAAGTGTTGCAACTGAGGACAGATTATTTTTTACGCGCCATGCGCTATAGCACTCAACGAACCCGTTCTGTCAGCTTGTGTGGCCTACCACTTTGCGGCTGAGCCGTTGTTGCTCCTAGATGTTTCCACTTCACAATAACAGCACTTACAGTTGACCGGGGCAGCTCTAACAGGGCAGAAATTTAACGAATGGACTTGTTGGAAAGGTGGCATCCTATGACGGTGCCATGTTGAAAGTCACTGAGCTCTTCAGTAAGGCCATTCTACTGCCAATGTTTGTCAATGGAGTGCTCAATTTGATTTACCTGTCAGCAGCGGGTGTGGCTGAAAAAGCCAAATCCACTATTTGAAGGGGTGTCCACATACACTATATATATATGTATGTTGGCTCGTCCGGGCTGTCAAAGCAAAGTTCTGCTGGCTGCTATTATGTTTATCAAGCAATATGCCAATGCTTCTCCCCAGTGGATGTAAATGGTATTGCAATGATATTATTATAATTGACATACATTACAATGTTACAGTATTACTATCAAAGTCTTCCAGTTTAGTTCAGGGGACCTTGTACTAAATTATGCACTAGCCTCTCAGACATGTTTCTTGAACCACCCAGATAGTTTGTAACATCAATAGAGGATCAGCAGCAGTCCAATCCATCCATCCCTCAATGACTAAAGTGTTTACTGATATGCCTTTCAATCATTTCATGTCATAATGTAACAGAATAAAACATCAGCATTTTCTTTGAAGCAACTTTATTAGAGCTTTAGTATGTGAACGTGTATTGTTTGGGATAAATTACTTCCAAGCATAGAATTCTGATCAAATACACTGGTATTAATATATATTGAGAAATAATAGATAACCCTACTATAGAGTAACAAAATCAACAAGTGTAACAACAACAACGCCAACAAATGAGTTTGCATCATGACAGTGTCAACGCTGCACTGGAAAGTGGGACAAAAACGAGACTATAGCTTCGACAGGAAGAGGAAATAGCAAATCAAATCAATTACATAGTATTCCTGAACAGAGACTAAATGAAGAGGAATAACTTTCCAATGGTTGATCATCACAGCCCAACTACTGTAACTGTACTGCTAGCTACAGCCCAACTACTGTAACTGTACTGCTAGCTACAGCCCAACTACTGTAACTGTACTGCTAGCTACAGCCCAACTACTGTAACTGTACTGCTAGCTACAGCCCAACTACTGTAACTGTACTGCTAGCTACAACCCAACTACTGTAACTGTACTGCTAGCTACAGCCCAACTACTGTAACTGTACTGCTAGCTACAGCCCAACTACTGTAACTGTAACTGTACTGCTAGCTACAGCCCAACTACTGTAACTGTACTGCTAGCTACAGCCCAACTACTGTAACTGTACTGCTAGCTACAGCCCAACTACTGTAACTGTAACTGTACTGCTAGCTACAGCCCAACTACTGTAACTGTAACTGTACTGCTAGCTACATCCCAACTACCGTAACTGTACTGCTAGCTACAGCCCAACTACTGTAACTGTACTGCTAGCTACAGCCCAACTACTGTAACTGTACTGCTAGCTACAGCCCAACTACTGTAACTGTACTGCTAGCTACAGCTACATGAGCACTAGTACAGAGTGGCTTCACATTGGCATTTTCAAAGTCAGAATATTCACCAGGAATAGAAACATTGATACAGTATGGCATATATTCTACAAACTACTTATTGCATTACGAGGAAGATGGTGATGATGTTGGTGATGAAGATGATGTCCAAATTATACAATTGTGAGTTTCCAAAATATTTGTATTTTTGCTCATTGTTCCTGAAACGTTTACAAGCAATGAGATAAAAGCTACATGCTAAACCACTAAAAACAGACCTGGCTTTTCAAATACCTTGGTTAAATGCTTGGGAATGTATTTGAGTCAGTTATTTCAGTGTTCAAATACATTCCAAGTGTATTTCCAAGTTCATTCCAATATTCAGCTAGTTGTTTTTTTCAAATAAATGTTATATGAATACTTTTATGAAATGTATTGAAAGGTCTGTATGAAAGACTGGAATCTTACACTATGATTGGCTTCCTTTTTAAGAAAGTGCAACAATGGCATCCTGAGACGGCAGTTTACATCCACTGCTCATATAGTATCAACAGTCATCCATCACAGACTCAATCTCTACTCTTCCCTTCAATCTGACAAACAAATTGAAATGATATTATTACTATACAGTCATCAGGGTTTATGTACAGTAGGTAAAACATGGTGTTTTTTGGTAGTATGGCTTTAAATGATCTTATTTCATGCTATTAAGAAATTCTATCTGAATACATGACTTTGATATATTTGAAATAGATAAGACAATAAAGAAAATGGCTCTATGTGTAGAGTAGAAGGGGTTTGGTATGGACGGTCCTGAGTAGAATATGCCGGCTGAGGGAGTTTGGAGGTTAGGGGAGTTAGTTAAGAGAAGGACAGCTAGTTAAGAGAAAGACATATAGTTAAGAGAGGGACAGCTAGTTAAGAGAGGGACAGATAGTTAAGAGAAGGACAGCTAGTTAAGAGAAGGACAGCTAGTTAAGAGAGGGACAGCTAGTTGAGAGAGGGACAGATAGCTAGTTAAGAGAGGGACAGATAGCTAGTTAAGAGACAGATAGCTAGTTAAGAGAGGGACTGCTATAGCCAGGGGGTTCTGCATAAACCTCTGCTTGTTTATCCAAGTCTTTGAGAGTTTAAAGAAGGCTTGTAGGGGTGAAGATATTGGTTGATCCTGCAGAGAGAGACGGGGAGAGGCAGAGAGAGAGAATTAGAGTAGTTGAATAACTTGGAAATTATCAAATAATTAACATATCATTGAAGACTTGATTCATCTGCTAAATTAAAGTAGAGTAGGCCTTCAGTTCCAAATGGGAATGATAGACAGAAATACACAGACAGCAGAAATCCCATATAAAGACATGGGTTCAGCTTTTAGTCCAGGAAAGAGTATCATATTCACGGAAATATAAAATCTCTGCATCAGTCACCATGATATGCACGGCAGAAATCGTCCATAGGTGCTGCTCCTCTAAACCGTGTCAAACGGCAGACATAAAACGATGGAGGTGCAAAAAGGCCCAGTAAAAATAACATGTGAAGAAATGTTTCATTGGCATACAGTGTCTGAGGAAAAATAAATATTTATCCATCCAGTCAATATTAACCCCTCTGTCAAACCTTTGACAAACAATCATACAAGAAGTGCTTCAACAGAGAGTTTGATATTGAATGGATGGACAGAGATATTGTTTTCTCAAAGACTAAATTCTCCACAGAAAAGGGGAGATTTTGACAACTGTCTACATCACAGGAGGCTGGTGGTACCTTCATTGGGGAGAACTGGATTGTGGTAATGACTGGAGCGGCATCAGTAGAAGGGTATCAAATACATTAAACACATCGTTTCCATAGTTTCCAGGTGTTAGATGCAATTCTATTAGCTCCATTCCAGCCATCATTATGAGCCGTCCTCCCCTCAGCAGCCTCCTGTGGTCTACATGTAGCATACCAAGGACAGATACAGAGAGTGCACACAAGATAAACAGAATAGATGACAGCACCACAGACCAAGTATACAATGACACGGAGGGAATAGAGGTGGGAACATGAAACAACCGACTGAACCATGGAACAACAGGATGGATCACAAACAGGGGAGTCACAGTGTGGATCTCCATGGGTCCAACCGACTGAACCATGGAACAACAAGATGGATCACAAACAGGGGAGTCACAGTGTGGATCTCCATGGGTCCAACCAACAACCATGAAACAACAGGATGGATAACAAAGAGGGGAGTCACAGTGTGGATCTCCATGGGTCCAACCAACAACCATGAAACAACAGGATGGAGGAGGGATCCCTAGGGGTCCTGGTCAAAAGTAGTTCACTGTAGAAGGAATATGTTTCCATTTGGGACACAACACAGGGGACTAAGAGTCCTGGGCCAGTGGAGGGTACGCGGTGAGAGGAGGCTGAGAGAGGGACTTCACATCACAACGACCATCTCTACTTTTCAGTGTGTGTTCTCATTCTGCGGGGGCAGGCTCTGGTTCCTCAGGGGCAGCGTTGGGGTCCAGGAAATCAGGGTGCTGCAGCTCCTTCAGGTATTTGGTGGGAGTGAGCATGTGGGTGGAGCCTATGGAGGGAGTGGGACAAATGCTGCATGCTCATTTCACATTGTATCTCAATAAGTCTGTTTTCTGGGTGAGGTCTTGGGTTCCTCTGAAAGATAAATGTTAATGACAAAAATGGCAGTCCAATAACGAGCAAAAATAACATGGCTATAGACAGGGAGTACCAACACAGAGTCGACTGTGTCCTGTGCCTGACCCTGCATGGTATCCATTCCCTGTTGTCACAACAGCACATATATCCTGTCTCTGATGTTTTCTCAGAAACACCATCTGATCTGAGCACACAAAGCAGATTCCATCCAGCAGCAGCTGAGTCAGACACAGTGGAATAGAACTATAGGATATCAACAGTATATTCTAATTATTTCCTAAGTATCGCCATGCCAGGATGATTCAGGGTATTTAGATGGAGAAGATATCTCCCTTTTCCCTGAAATATAGTTCTGATTGTACACCCTATGCCTGCTCCCTACTAGGTGTACAATGTATATCCAGGTAGAATGTACATAAAAGGGCTACGTGGTGCAACGAGTGCATTCAACGTCAGACGTACAGTTACGACCATGACATTTCACCCCACCCATGCTGCCAACTCACCAATGATGGCCTCCCATTTGCCATTGGCCTGTGTGACTTCGTAGACGCAGCGCATCTCGCTAAAGGTCATGCCTCCGATGATGAAGACGATGACCCGAGGACCAGTCTTAATCTCTGTGGGGCCCTTGTTCTTGTGCCAGTTTCCGTACCGGGCACTGAAATGACAGGGCAGGACATTCAAGTAACACTTTAGATGGTGTTGGGTGAGAGGGGAATGTATAACATTTACATTCTGTTCAGATATGTTATTGTTAGCCATCAGGGATCCTATGGGAGGAAAAAGGACAAAGTCTGGTGCGAGTCAACATGACAGCTGTGAGTTGGGGAGGACTGAGCACTTTGGGGCAGAGGTCAGGTCAGATGAAGTAAGGAAGAGCAACAGAGATGCATTGGCTGCTCAGATGTGTAGGAGGAGACTCAGCATAAGAGAAAGGGTTAAATATCAGTGCTCGTGTGAATATGTCTTTTGTCTTATGCAGATGTATTGACCCAATGGGTGAATAAACTTGGATGGGAGCTTTCATAGAGTACGTCAATTTCTTGACTACAGCCACTTTCTTGTTGAAAGTCAACAGACATGCAGTTGACATGTTATTGATAGTCTGTTGATAGTTTGTAGTGTAGAACAGATGAACTGTCCAATTAAATATTGAGGCCGTTCCTACCTCCACTAGAAGCTAAAATTAATAATTCCTGTAAGTCATTGGAAACTCAGAAGTGACAGACTACAGAGTGGATGTAGAATTCATATAGTTTATTTGCATACCTTGATGGCGCGCTGGAGTGGGTGGAGGCAGTTCGTTGGGAGATGTAGGGGTACTGCTTTGGATCTAGTTTGTCCTCAATGGCATCCTGAGGAGAAACAAAACTGGGTCAGTGAACTAACCATAATCCCATGTCCACACCCTAGCATAATGTCCACAACCTGGCTCAACCCTAACCCCATGTCCACACCCTAGCTTAATGTCCACACCCTAGCATAATGTCCACATCCCAGTTCAACCCTAACCCTAGCTTCATGTCCACATCCTGGCTCAACCCTAACCCTAGCTTCATGTCCACATCCTGGCTCAACCCTAACCCTAGCTTCATGTCCACATCCTGGCTCAACCCTAACCCTAGCTTCATGTCCACACCCTAGCTCAACCCTAACCCTAGCTTCATGTCCACATCCTAGCTTCATGTCCACATCCCAGTTCAACCCTAACCCTAGATTCATGTCCACACCCCAGCTCAACCCTAACCCTAGCTTCATGTCCACATCCTGGCTCAACCCTAACCCTAGCTTCATGTCCACACCCTAGCTTCATGTCCACATCCCAGTTCAACCCTAACCCTAGCTCCATGTCCACACCCTGGCTCAACCCTAACCCTAGCTTCCTGTCCACACCCTAGCTCAACCCTAACACTAGCTTCATGTCCACATCCTAGCTTCATGTCCACATCCCAGTTCAACCCTAAACCTAGCTTCATGTCCACATCCCAGTTCAACCCTAACCCTAGCTTCATGTCCACACCCTAGCTCAACCCTAACCCTAGCTTCATGTCCACACCCTAGCTTCATGTCCACACCCTAGCTTCATGTTCACACCCTAGTTCAACCCTAACCCTAGCTTCATGTTCACACCCCAGTTCTACCCTAACCCTAGCTTCATGTTCACACCCCAGTTCAACCCTAAACCTAGCTTCATGTTCACACCCCAGTTCAACCCTAACCCTAGCTTCATGTTCACACCCCAGTTCAACCCTAATCCTAGCTTCATTTTCACACCCTAGCTCAACCCTAACCCTAAAAGCTAGAGACCACTCTTTTCCTGTCAGTCTTAACTTAGTATCCACCCACACTAAACTACTGTAGGATAGACCCTACTTTCTAATCAAATCCAATATATAACAGTTTAGGATAGCAGACTGGACATGCCTCCATGATGTCCTTGATAAGAGGGGTCCATCGGGACAGCTGGTAGGTCTGCTCACTCACTCTCTCCTTCCGGTCAGTCTTCTTCACCTTGCGGGTCGGATTCCCCTAGAAAATTAATCATTATTATTATTTTATTAGGAATGCTGTTCATTACATAAGGACTCTCAAAGTGCTTAGAGTAGATGACTGATGCACTCAAATACTCTTCAGTTGGACACAGACAGCATATAACCACCGAGGATATCTTATTTATGCCACTATTCAAAGATGGATTCCCAATCCACATGTTAAAGTATTTCTACTCAATTGTGTGAGAGAGTTGTATGATGGTTCAACAATGGTTCATATTCATTAGAGCACAATGTAGCAAAACGTTTTGCAACAGAAAACAAAAACAAGTGTTTCTTATTGGACAAATTAGTTTGTAGTACCTCCCTGTTCAGTCAGTTTTCTTCCGCTCGGTGCCTAATGAATACATGTCCTGGTGTTACTGTGTTCCTATAGGAGCTAACCTCTGAGATGATGGGCATGCCCATATGGGCCATGTTGGAGATGATGTCACTGTCCTCAGGAGGGATGTTAGCATGCTGGAGGAGCTTACACAGGTTCTCCTCCGAAACACCTGACACATGCACAAACACAGACACATGCACCGAAAACACACACACACACAGAAACATGCACACACCCAGATCAAAGCTTGATGATTAGCTGATGACTTGAATCAGCTGTGTAGTGCTAGGAAACCCTGCATTAGTACATAGTATTGTACATAGTAAACTACAGACACACAGAAAAGGGATTGATCTCTCACCGTTCTTCATGAAGATATAGAGGAGGATGATGCGAATCTTGTCGAAGACAGTGACGTCTTTGTCCAGCAGGACGGGCACGATGGCCCTCATGGGGTCCTTGATCTTCTCCCCCTCTGCGTCCGTACCCATCGCTAGGTCCTGGGGTAGGGCAAGGGGCAAAGACAGATGGAGGGGTACAGGGTTTCATTTTATTTTATATTTTTATTTAACCTTTATTTAACTAGGTAAGTCAGTTAAGAGCAAATAGTATTTACAATGACGGCCTACACCGGCCAAAGCCTAACCCGGACGATGCTGGGCCAATTGTGCGCCACCCTTTCGGACTCCCAACCCCGAGTAGCGCAGATGGTTAGATATGGTAGTGATGGTTAGATATGGATTAGATGGTTAGATATACACTGAGTGGACAAAACATTAAGAACAACTTCCTAATATTGAGTAGCACCCCCACATTGGCCATTAGAACATCCTCAATTTGTCGGGGCATGGACTTTACAAGGTGTCGAAAGCGTTCCACAGGGATCGTTGTGTATAGTATCATTGTGTATAGTATAGTATCAGTGTGTATAGTATCATTGTGTATAATATCAGTGTGTATAGTATAGTGTCAGTGTGTATAGTATCATTGTGTATAGTATCAGTGTGTATAGTATAGTATCATTGTGTATATATATTTGATGAGTGACATCAACAAGGGATCATAGCTTTCACCTGGATTCACCTGTTCAGTGTATGTCATGGAAAGAGCAGGCATTCTTAATATTATGTGCACTCAGTGTATACCCGGAGTACCCATTTAATACAAGTGTACTCCAATTCACTGGAGCTCCTACAAATATCATCAAGTTGTACAAGTCCACTCTGTGCCGATTGGTCTCAGCAATCAGCACCTGTAAATTCTCTGGCCTTCATTTTCAAGCGTCTCATAGTCTTTGGTCTTTGAACCGAGGAGGAGGGTACTGAACATAGAACACAGGTACATTGTGTTACCTGCTCCACACGACACAGCTTGTCCACAGTGCCCTGATAGCGGTTCATACAGTCCTCAGCCAGGTGGAGGTGGGTGGAGTACTGAAACACAGGGAGAAGTGTACACACGCAGGTGGTCAGCGGTAAAGTCACAAGACTGTAGTCGGTTAAGTGTGCATACTATGTCAACATACCAAATGGCACCCTATTCCTTATATAGTGCACTACACTTGACCAGGGCCAAAAATGTGTACTATTATAGAGAATAAATAGATAGCCATTTGGGATGCAGACTATAAACATGTATAGTATCAGTGTGTATAATATAGTATCAGTGTGTATAGTATCATTGTGTATAGTATACTATCAGTGTGCATAGTATCATTGTGTATAGTATAGTATCAGTGTGTATATTTTCATTGTGTATAGTATAGTATCAGTGTGTATAGTATCATTGTGTATAGTATAGTATCATTGTGTATAATATCATTGTGTATAGTATAGTATCAGTGTGTATATTATCATTGTGTATAGTATCAGTGTGTATAGTATAGTATCAATGTGTATAGTATCATTGTGTATAGTATCAGTGTGTAAAGTATCATTGTGTATAGCGTATTGTATCAGTGTGTATAGGGTCATTGTGTATAGTATAGTATCAGTGTGTATATTATCAGTGTATAGTATCAGTGTGTATCGTATCAGTGTGTATCGTATCATTGTGTATGGTATAGTATAATTTTGTATAGTATCATTGTGTATAGTATAGTATCATTGTGTATAGTATCATTGTGTATAGTATCAGTGTGTAAAGTATCATTGTGTATAGTGTATTGTATCAGTGTGTATAGTGCCATTGCGTATAGTATCATTGTGTATAGTATAGTATCATGTTGCATAGTATCATTGTGTATAGTATAGTATCATTGTGTATAGTATCATTGTGTATAGTATCAGTGTGTAAAGTATCATTGTGTATAGTGTATTGTATCAGTGTGTATAGTGTCATTGTGTATAGTATAGTATCAGTGTGTATATTATCAGTGTATAGTATCAGTGTGTATAGTATCAGTGTGTATCGTATCAGTGTGTATACTATCATTGTGTATAGTATAGTATCATTGTGTATAGTGTCATTGTGTATAGTATCAGTGTGTAAAGTATCATTGTGTATAGTGTATCGTATAAGTGTGTATAGTGTCATTGTGTATAGTATCATTGTGTATAGTATAGTATCATTTTGCATAGTATCATTGTGTATAGTATAGTATCATTGTGTATAGTATCATTGTGTATAGTATCAGTGTGTAAAGTATCATTGTGTATAGTGTATTGTATCAGTGTGTATAGTGTCATTGTGTATAGTATCATTGTGTACAGTATAGTATCAGTGTGTGTAGTATCCTTGTGTATAGGATCAGTGCGTATAGTAGCAGTGAGTATAGGAGCAGGGTGTATAGTATCAGTGTGTATAGCATAGTATCATTGTGTATAGTATAGTATCAGTGTGTATAGTATTAGTGTGCAAATTATCATTGTTTATAGTATAGTATCATTGTGTATAGTACAGTATCAGCACGTGTAGTATCATTGTGTATAGAATCATTGTGTAAAGTATTGTATCATTGTGTATAGTATAGTATCAGTATGTGTAGTATCATTGTGTATAGTATAGTATCAGTGCGTATAGTAGCAGTGCGTATAGTAGCAGTGTGTAAAGTATCATTGTGTATAGTCTCATCGCGTATAGTATAGTACCAGTGTGTATAGTATCATTGTGTACAGTATAGTATCATTGTGTATAGTATAGAATTGATGTGTATAGTATCATCGTGTATAGTATAGTATCAGTGTTTATAGTACCAGTGTGTATAGTATCATTGTGTACAGTATAGTATTATTGTGTATAGTATCATCGTGTATAATATAGAATCAGTGTGTATAGTATCATTGTGTATAGTATCAGTGTGTATAGTATCGTATTATTGTGTATAGTATCAGTGTGATTAGTATCATTGCGTATAGTATCATTGTGTAAAGTATAGTATCAGTGAGTATAGTATCAGTGTGTATAGTATCAGTGTGTATCGTATCATTGTGTATAGTATCATTGTGTATAGTATCATTGCTGAAGCCTCAGAATCCCATTGATTTCAGGGGAGTCAACTCATTCCATGGAGGGCCTAGTGTCTGCTGGTTATTGGTTTTTCCTTTCAATTAAGACCCAGACAACCAGCTGAGGGGAGTTCCTTACTAATCAATGACCTTAATTCATCAATCAAGTACAAGGGAGGAGCAAAAACCTGCAACCGCTCATTCCCTCCGTGAGTTTGACACCTATGCCTTCGTGGACTATGAATGTGTGGGATCTAAGTCCATAGTAAAGGTCTTCCACATGATATACGTAATAGCTGCCTGCGGGAACAGTTGATATACATCACAGCTGCCTGAGGGAACAGTTGATATACATCACAGCTGCCTGGGGGAACAGTTGATATACATCACAGCTGCCTGGGGGAAAAGTTGATATACATCACAGCTGTCTGGGGGAACAGTTGATATACATCACAGCTGCCTGGGGGAACAGTTGATATACATCACAGCTGCCTGGGGGAACAGTTGATATACATCACAGCTGCCTGAGGGAACAGTTGATATACGTCACAGCTGCCTGAGGGATAAGTTGATATACATCACAGCTGCCTGGGGGAACAGTTGATATACGTCACAGCTGCCTGGGGGATAAGTTGATATACATCACAGCTGCCTGGGGGAACAGTTGATATACGTCACAGCTGCCTGGGGGAACAGTTGATATATCTGTCCTCGTGCTCCTAGACCTTAGTGCTGCTTTTGATACCATCGATCACCACATTCTTTTGGAGAGATTGGAAACCCAAATTGGTCTACGCGGACAAGTTCCTGGTTGAGATCTTATCTGTCGGGAAGATATCAGTTTGTCTCTGTGAATGGCTTGTCCTCTGACAAATCAACTGTACATTTCGGTGTTCCTCAAGGTTCCGTTTTAGGACCACTATTTTTTTCACTAAATATTTTACCTCTTGGGGATGTCATTCAAAAACATAATGTTAACTTTCACTGCATCTTTTCTTTCTTTTTTTGTTGTCTACAATGTATTCTGTGACAGGACATGCATCAACACACTCTTAAGACACACTTACCTTGCTCAGCTCTTTCTGATACTGGGGCATCTTCTTCAGCATCTGAGCCAAGTCTTTCATTGTGGTCTGAAACAAACCCAGAACAGCACATCACTGTTAGACACACACAGCTGCCAATACAATACAGGGGGTAAAGGACTCATCTCAAGTCAATAATGCAGTACTGTAGGACTAATACAGACTGAAATTAGAATACAGTACCTTCTCTCCTGTGTTCATCTTTTTGGTGGATGAGAATTCTTTCAGAGAACGGGTCACAGCCCTGTTTGAATGTATGTGTGAAAGAGAGGGAGGGAGGGGTGGGGGGAGAGGGCGAGAAAGAGATCGTGAGAGCGATAGATTAATTAAAGAATGATGCACGCTTGTGTCTGTGTGTGTGTGCTTTCTCGTTATATATGTATATATGTATATATATATATGTATGTGTATATATACAGTGCCTTGCGAAAGTATTCGGCCCCCTTGAACTTTGCGACCTTTTGCCACATTTCAGGCTTCAAACATAAAGATATAAAACTGTATTTTTGGGACACAATCATGAAGTGGAACGACATTTATTGGATATTTCGAACTTTTTTAACAAATCAAAAACTGAAAAATTGGGCGTGCAAAATTATTCAGCCCCTTTACTTTCAGTGCAGCAAACTCTCTCCAGAAGTTCAGTGAGGATCTCTGAATGATCCAATGTTGACCTAAATGACTAATGATGATAAATACAATCCACCTGTGTGTAATCAAGTCTCCGTATAAATGCACCTGCACTGTTATAGTCTCAGAGGTCCGTTAAAAGCGCAGAGAGCATCATGAAGAACAAGGAACACACCAGGCAGGTCCGAGATACTGTTGTGAAGAAGTTTAAAGCCGGATTTGGATACAAAAAGATTTCCCAAGCTTTAAACATCCCAAGGAGCACTGTGCAAGCGATAATATTGAAATGGAAGGAGTATCAGACCACTGCAAATCTACCAAGACCTGGCCGTCCCTCTAAACTTTCAGCTCATACAAGGAGAAGACTGATCAGAGATGCAGCCAAGAGGCCCATGATCACTCTGGATGAACTGCAGAGATCTACAGCTGAGGTGGGAGACTCTGTCCATAGGACAACAATCAGTCGTATATTGCACAAATCTGGCCTTTATGGAGGAGTGGCAAGAAGAAAGCCATTTCTTAAAGATATCCATAAAAAGTGTCGTTTAAAGTTTGCCACAAGCCACCTGGGAGACACACCAAACATGTGGAAGAAGGTGCTCTGGTCAGATGAAATTGAACTTTTTGGCAACAATGCAAAACGTTATGTTTGGCGTAAAAGCAAAACAGCTCATCACCCTGAACACACCATCCCCACTGTCAAACATGGTGGTGGCAGCATCATGGTTTGGGCCTGCTTTTCTTCAGCAGGGACAGGGAAGATGGTTAAAATTGATGGGAAGATGGATGGAGCCAAATACAGGACCATTCTGGAAGAAAACCTGATGGAGTCTGCAAAAGACCTGAGACTGGGACGGAGATTTGTCTTCCAACAAGACAATGATCCAAAACATAAAGCAAAATCTACAATGGAATGGTTCAAAAATAAACATAATCAGGTGTTAGAATGGCCAAGTCAAAGTCCAGACCTGAATCCAGTCGAGAATCTGTGGAAAGAACTGAAAACTGCTGTTCACAAATGCTCTCCATCCAACCTCACTGAGCTCGAGCTGTTTTGCAAGGAGGAATGGGAAAAAATGTCAGTCTCTCGATGTGCAAAACTGATAGAGACATACCCCAAGCGACTTACAGCTGTAATCGCAGCAAAAGGTGGTGCTACAAAGTATTAACTTAAGGGGGCTGAATAATTTTGCACGCCCAATTTTTCAGTTTTTGATTTGTTAAAAAAGTTTGAAATATCCAATAAATGTCGTTCCACTTCATGATTGTGTCCCACTTGTTGTTGATTCTTCACAAAAAAATACAGTTTTATATCTTTATGTTTGAAGCCTGAAATGTGGCAAAAGGTCGCAAAGTTCAAGGGGGCCGAATACTTTCGCAAGGCACTGTATATATATATATATATATATATATATATGACACACACACACACACAGGAAGGTGAGGGAAAGATATATATATATATATATATATATATATATATATATATATATATATATATATGTGTGTGTGTGTGTGTGTGTGTGTGTGTGTGTGTGTGTGTGTGTGTGTGTGTGTGTACCAAGGGAGCATCCTATTTGTATTTGTTAGAGACTCACGTGGTGACTTCTGCAATGTGCTTGTGTCTGAGACTCATCCACAGATCATCGTCCTCATCCAGCAACACCGCCTTCTCCTTGACCTCCCCCATCCCGCTGGTGTCATACCTGACACACACACACACACACAGAAAGGTGAGGGAAAGAGAGATGAGAGAGAGATATCAGAGAGAGATATGAGAGAGAGGTAAGAGAAAGGTGAGGGAAAGGTAGACGACAAAGGGAGAGATGAGCGAGAGAGATGAGAAAGAGGTGAGCGAGAGAGATGAGAAAGAGGTGAGAGAGATGAGAATGAGAGAGGTGAGAGAGAGAGACATGAGAGAAAGCGAGAGAGAGGTGAGAGAGAGAAATGAGAAAGAGAGAGAGAGTGTTGAGAGAGCGATGAGAAAGAGAGAGAGAGAGAGAGAGTGGTGAGAGAGAGCAGTCCATAACAGATATGCTCAAATGTTGATTTAGAATTCAAACCAAACAAGAAACTACAGTATAGGATGACTTCCTAACAAAATAAGAGATGGACCTAAATATATGCTGCCAGGCATAGATATAATTTATTTAACTTAGGGATCGATATCCTTTAAATCACCTAATATATGGATAGTTCACATTGTTCACTATTGTTCACATATATATCCTAGTGTTCACATTTAGATCCTATTGTTCACATAGAGATCCTATTGTTCACATATGGATATATATCCTCTTGTTCCATATAGATTCTATTGTTCACATAGAGATCCTATTGTTCACATATATATCCTAGTGTTCACATTTAGATCCTCTTGTTTCATATAGATCCTATTGTTCACATAGAGACAGAGATCTTATTGTTCACATAGAGACAGAGATCCTATTTTTCACGTATGGATAAAGATCCTATTGTTCCATATATATCCTGTTGTTCACATAGAGATATAGATCCTATTGTCCATATAGATCCATAGATCCTATTGTTCACATAGAGATAGAGATCATATTGTTCACATAGAGATCCTATTGTTCACATAGAGATAGAGATCATATTGTTCACATAGAGATCCTATTGTTCACATAGATATCCTATTGTTTACATAGAGATAGATATCCTATTGTCCAAATAGATCCATAGATCCTATTGTTCACATAGAGATAGAGATCATATTGTTCACATAGATATCCTATTGTTTACATAGAGATAGATATCCTATTGTCCAAATAGATCCATAGATCCTATTGTTCACATAGAGATAGAGATCATATTGTTCACATAGAGATCCTATTATTTACACAGAGATCCTATTGTTCCATATAGATCCTATTGTTAACATGGAGAAAGAGATCCTATATGTTCTATTTCATTTTGTGGTGCCATGAACCCCTTGCTAGGCTGTGCCTGTGTGCCTGTGTGCCTGTGTGTGTGTGTTTACTTGTAGACGTCGTTCTCGATGCCCAGCAGGTCATAGCCCATGGCTTGGAGGGTGAGTTCATGGAGGATGGGAGAGACCGGGTCAAAGCCTCGGTCCAGAATCAAGAGCTGGGAGCGAGACTTGTCCGGACCCTAAGCAGGGAGGAGAGAAAGAGGGGAAATATAAACTGACAAAGACAAAAGGCTGGACAATGAGGTTTATAATAATATGTTTCTATAATATAATATATGCCATTGAGCAGATGCTTTGATCCAAAGCGACTTACAGTCATGCGTGTACCCATCTTACGTATGGGTAGCCCCCAGGAATCGAACCCACAACCCTGGCGTTGCAAACGCCATGCTCTACCAACTGAACCGTACCAGTGTTCCATGTGCCAGTGGTATGTGTTTACATTATGATTCAACTACACTATTACAGTTTCATACATAACCTCCAAAATGTTCCAACACTGTAGATTCTACTATTCCATTATTTTTCTTGTGCGTGCTACATTGGTTTTACGTAATGACGTGTTTCAATGTAACCTAAAGGAGAAAACACACCATGCCGGCGAAAGGCTAAAACCAGCTGGTGGCTATCCTATCGCCTCGGACCTGAACATCGGACATCATTTCTATATGTTGAATGGCCACCGTTAGTTGGCAGCCAGCAGGGGATCGCTAACACAACCTGCTGTTTTTACCATTCACTGGCTCAGTGTGTTTTGTAAGACCCTGTCCCAGTGAAATCATTATGGTTGGTTGGCTTTAGGGTTGAGGTCAATTCCATTTCAATTCCAGTCAATTCAGGGAGCACACTGAAATTACAAGACTAATTCTCTCCAATGTTTTTCAATTAGGAAAATGTGGAACTGTGTTTACTATCTGAATTGACTGGAATTTAAATGGAATTGACTCCTACCCTGGTTGTCTGCTCTCCTGCCTCACCTCTCCCATGGTGGGGTTGTCTGCCTTGTAGCCATCCAGCTTGTCCTGCAGGAGCTGAGCCAGAGTGGTACAGTCTTTATACTCCCTGAGTCAAGTAGACAACAGACAGGCTCTTAGCTTTCCAACAGACAACAGTCTATACAGGTGTTAGACACGATAGGAGATAAACGCTGTGTATCAGTGCAATAGAAAGCCTAGTGACTGCTTCCTCTCGCCCTCTCTCTCTCTCACCCTCTGTATCTGACGCCAGGGTATTCCTTCAGGGTATTGCAGAGAGTGGCGATCTGCTCAGCACAGCGCTCTAACATGTTGTGCTTAATGTCAGCCTTGTAGGGGCTGTAGAAGTCCTGGAAGGCATCTGTCTTGTCCAGGGAAAACACCTAGACACACAGACATAAGACAGATAAGCGGGAATAGACATACATACCACAGGAGGTTGGTGGCACCGTAAATGGAAAGAACGGGCTCCGGGTAATGACTGGAGCGGAATCAGTGGAATGGTATCAAATACATTAAACACATGGTTTTCATGTGTTTGATGCCATTCCATTAGCTCTGTTCCGGCCATTATTATGAGCCGTTCGCCCCTCAGCAGCCTCCACTGCTACATACACACATAGAAATTATTAATGAAATGTATTTTATTAGGCTCTTTTTACATCAATAGTTGTCACAAAGTCCTTTACAGTTGCCCGGCCTAGACTCCAAATATTACGGTCACTTTCCGTAAATATTTGGAATATTCCTGTAATCAGGATGGAATGAGCAAGATATCCATGAATCCTACAACCGGGAATTTGGTGGAAATTAACAGAATTTTGCAACCCTTTCCAGTGGGCATGCAGGGTCGGTCGTGCAGGTGGCACAGTAGCAGTGTGTGAGATTGAGTCAAACAGTGTGTGGTGGGGGGGTGATATAATCCTCTTTCATTACGCTGAGTGCTGCCCAAATGACTGACAACACAGTACAATGCTGTAGGAGCAGATGCGACATCTTTCATTATTTTCGTAGGAGGGATTTCCCAAATGCACCATTATGACATAAATGACAGTTTATTTCCAATCTGACACTTCCTATTTCGCTTCCAATTTCTGCTCCTCCATCCTTTCCCATTTCCTCTACATGCCCCATAATGCCAGGCAGGCTCTCTCTTTCCCCATGCACCACCACCACTGCAATCCCTCCTCTACTCCTCCCCTTCTCTTCGATTATTCATCCCCCTCTCCAATTGTGCTTCCTCCTCCTCTCCCTCTCCCTCTCCCTCTCCCTCTCCCTCTCCCTCTCCCTCTCCCTCTCCCTCTCCCTCTCCCTCTCCCTCGACAGACAGACAGACAGACAGACAGACAGACAGACAGACAGACAGACAGACAGACAGTTCTGACCTGAGACTCATAGGACAGACAGACAGACAGACAGACAGACAGACAGACAGACAGACAGACAGACAGACAGACAGACAGACAGACAGACAGACAGACAGACAGACAGACAGACAGACAGACAGACAGACAGAACAGACAGACAGACAGACAGACAGACAGACAGACAGACAGACAGACAGAAGGGCAGACAGACAGACAGAAGGGCAGACAGACAGACAGACAGTTCTGACCTGAGACTCATAGGACAGACAGACAGAAGGGCAGACAGACAGACAGTTCTGACCTGAGACTCATAGGACAGACAGACAGACAGACAGACAGACAGACAGACAGACAGACAGACAGAAGGGCAGACAGACAGACAGACAGTTCTGACCTGAGACTCATAGGACAGACAGACAGACAGACAGACAGACAGACAGACAGACAGACAGACAGACAGACAGACAGACAGACAGACAGACAGACAGACAGACAGACAGACAGACAGACAGACAGACAGTTCTGACCTGAGACTCATAGGGCAGACAGACAGACAGACAGACAGACAGACAGACAGACAGACAGACAGACAGACAGACAGACAGACAGACAGACAGACAGACAGACAGACAGACAGACAGACAGACAGACAGACAGGTTCTGACCTGAGACTCATAGGGCAGAAAGGCGATGTGGATCTCAGTCAAGGTCTTCATGGCTTTGGACGCGCGGGATTTCGTCAACAAGTTAAACAATGAATCTGGGATTGCTGTGAGGGAGGGGGGACAAAAAATATGAATTAAAAGATGAAAGAAAAAGGGTAATAGAATAGAAATCAATATCCTCTACTGTGGAAGGTTGCGTGTTGGTATGGTGTCAAAGAGGAGTTGACTGTTGTTTCATCTGCTAGTCCGTTCCCAGTACTCCAGCAGGCGGTCAGACTGCTCCATACTCTAATTGACATAAACAGCAGGCGATGGTACGTCGTCGTCCTGGGTCTCTCTAATATTACTCACTGTCAGTGAAGAAGACGTGAGCTCCTCTGTATCTGGGCGACCGAGGGTCTCTGAAGTCATCTATGAGTGCCTCCACAGTCTGGGGAGAAGGAACGGTTGGCAACATCATTAGAATCTTACCATAGAAAGCAAAACGTCTGTGGTCCTGTGTGGCTTAGATGGTAGAGCATGGTGTTTCCAACTCCAGAGCTGTGGGTTTCATATCCCACTGGAGCCACCCATATGTTCATGTATGAATGTACCACAGTAAAATGCTTTGGATGAAAGCATCTAGAAAATGGCTCCCATACCTCATCACTGGGAGTTATTAAGTAGATGGCCTCCATGCTAGGGAGAGGCTCCCGTTTCTTTCCGATGTCTTCAACAACTGGACAGGAGAAGACAGAAAAGCACAGTCATTCAGTTAGTCAATTGAAGGTGGTACACCTAAAATGTATCCCCCACATCCAATTTCTCTGTAACATAGCAGAGACTCGCACTTGAGCCTTTTACTTTCTGTTTTGGTCCACCAGCCTCACTCAAACAGCTGTAAAAAAAAGTAGTTAATTTCACAGCGATTTAGATGGTACAATGATTCCCTACACTATTCAGTGCTTGTTTTCTAACATAAACTGAAATTGAGCGAACAGCAAATAATTTTTGCAACCAGGAAATGACATTGGCCACTAGATAAGACAGCCACAAATTCAAAGCAACTTTCCGGTGGGAGAAATCAATTAGAGAATATCACAGCCAATCTCTGGTGGGTAAGTTACACTGTGAAAAGCTTCATTCCATTATTACTGCAGATATATTTTTGACATTTTCTGAAATAACAATGCAAATAAAAAACATGGTGTATCATCTTGAAGTGATGCTGAACAGGAAGTGTGTATATGTGAGACATTGACAGAGTGGTACTCACTGGTGATGCCCTCTGACATGATATCTGTCATCTTACAGCAGGATGACATCATCCTCATGCTCAGCTTGTCTACGACCAGCACCTGGGGCAGGGCAGGGCAGGGAGGACACAGGTCAGAGGTCACAGTGCGTCAAGGGCTCTAGTCAAAAGCAGCATGCTATATAGGGAATAGGGTGCCATTTGGGCGCAGACCAGTGCGATCATGTACTATCAGAGAGTCATTCATAACCAAGACGCAGTCATTCATAACCAAGACGCAGTCATTCATAAACAAGACACAGTCATTCATAGCCAAGACGCAGTCATTCATAAACAAGACACAGTCATTCATAACCCAGACACAGTCATTTATAACCAAGACACAGTCATTCATAAACAAGACACGGTCATTCATAAACCAGACACAGTCATTTATAACCAAGACACAGTCTTTCATAAACAAGACACGGTCATTCATAAACCAGACACAGTCATTTATAACCAAGACACAGTCATTCATAACCAAGACACAGTCATTCATAACCAAGACACAGTCATTCATAAACAAGACACAGTCATTCATAAACAAGACACAGTCATTCATAACCAAGACACAGTCATTCATAACGAAGACACAGTCATTCATAAACAAGACACTGTCATTCATAACCAAGACACAGTCATTCATAAACAAGACACAGTCATTCATAACCAAGACGCAGTCATTCATAACCAAGACACAGTCATTCATAACCAAGACACAGTCATTCATAACCAAGACACAGTCATTCATAACCAAGACACAGTCATTCATAAACAAGACGCAGTCATTCATAAACAAGACACAGCCATTTATAACCAAGACACAGTCATTTATAACCAAGACACAGTCATTCATAAACAAGACGCAGCCATTCATAACCAAGACACAGTCATTCATAAACAAGACGCAGTCATTCATAAACAAGACACAGCCATTTATAACCAAGACACAGTCCTTTATAAACAAGCCCTAGTCATTCATAAATAAGACACAGTCATTCATAAACAAGACGCAGTCATTCATAACCAAGACACAGTCATTCATAACCAAGACACAGTCATTCATAACCAAGACACAGTCATTCATAACCAAGACACAGTCATTCATAAACAAGACGCAGTCATTCATAAACAAGACACAGCCATTTATAACCAAGACACAGTCATTTATAACCAAGACACAGTCATTCATAAACAAGACGCAGCCATTCATAACCAAGACACAGTCATTCATAAACAAGACGCAGTCATTCATAAACAAGACACAGCCATTTATAACCAAGACACAGTCCTTTATAAACAAGCCCTAGTCATTCATAAATAAGACACAGTCATTCATAAACAAGACGCAGTCATTCATAAACAAGACACAGTCATTCATAAACAAGACGCATTCATAAACAAGACACAGTCATTCATAAACAAGACACAGTCATTTATAACCAAGACGCAGTCATTCATAACCAAGACGCAGTCATTCATAACCAAGACACAGTCATTTATAAACAAGCCCTAGTCATTCATAAATAAGACACAGTCATTCATAAACAAGACGCAGTCATTCATAAACAAGACACAGTCATTCATAAACAAGACGCATTCATAAACAAGACACAGTCATTCATAAACAAGACACAGTCATTTATAACCAAGACGCAGTCATTCATAACCAAGACACAGTCATTCATAACCAAGACACAGCCATTCATAACCAAGACACAATCATTCATAACCAAGACGCAGTCATTCATAAACAAGACACAGTCATTCATAACCCAGACACAGTCATTCATAACCAAGACACAATCATTCATAACCAAGACGCAGTCATTCATAAACAAGACACGGTCATTCATAAACCAGACACAGTCATTTATAACCAAGACACAGTCTTTCATAAACAAGACACGGTCATTCATAAACCAGACACAGTCATTTATAACCAAGACACAGTCATTCATAACCAAGACACAGTCATTCATAACCAAGACACAGTCATTCATAACCAAGACACAGTCATTCATAACCCAGACACAGTCATTTATAACCAAGACACAGTCATTCATAACCAAGACACAGTCATTCATAAACAAGACACAGTCATTCATAAACAAGACACAGTCATTCATAACCAAGACGCAGTCATTCATAAACAAGACGCAGTCATTCATAAACAAGATGCAGTCATTCATAACCAAGACGCAGTCATTCATAACCAAGACACAGTCATTCATAAACAAGACGCAGTCATTCATAAACAAGACACAGTCATTCATAGCCAAGACGCAGTCATTCATAAACAAGACACAGTCATTCATAACCCAGACACAGTCATTTATAACCAAGACACAGTCATTCATAACCAAGACACAGTCATTCATAACCAAGACACAGCCATTCATAACCAAGACACAATCATTCATAACCAAGACGCAGTCATTCATAAACAAGACACAGTCATTCATAACCCAGACACAGTCATTCATAACCAAGACACAATCATTCATAACCAAGACCCAGTCATTCATAAACAAGACACGGTCATTCATAAACCAGACACAGTCATTTATTACCAAGACACAGTCTTTCATAAACAAGACACGGTCATTCATAAACCAGACACAGTCATTTATAACCAAGACACAGTCATTCATAACCAAGACACAGTCATTCATAACCCAGACACAGTCATTTATAACCAAGACACAGTCATTCATAACCAAGACACAGTCATTCATAAACAAGACACAGTCATTCATAAACAAGACACAGTCATTCATAACCAAGACGCAGTCATTCATAAACAAGACGCAGTCATTCATAAACAAGATGCAGTCATTCATAACCAAGACGCAGTCATTCATAACCAAGACACAGTCATTCATAAACAAGACGCAGTCATTCATAAACAAGACACAGTCATTCATAGCCAAGACGCAGTCATTCATAAACAAGACACAGTCATTCATAACCCAGACACAGTCATTTATAACCAAGACACAGTCATTCATAACCAAGACACAGTCATTCATAACCAAGACACAGCCATTCATAACCAAGACACAATCATTCATAACCAAGACGCAGTCATTCATAAACAAGACACAGTCATTCATAACCCAGACACAGTCATTCATAACCAAGACACAATCATTCATAACCAAGACCCAGTCATTCATAAACAAGACACGGTCATTCATAAACCAGACACAGTCATTTATAACCAAGACACAGTCTTTCATAAACAAGACACGGTCATTCATAAACCAGACACAGTCATTTATAACCAAGACACAGTCATTCATAACCAAGACACAGTCATTCATAACCAAGACACAGTCATTCATAACCAAGACACAGTCATTCATAACCCAGACACAGTCATTTATAACCAAGACACAGTCATTCATAACCAAGACACAGTCATTCATAAACAAGACACAGTCATTCATAACCAAGACACAGTCATTCATAACGAAGACACAGTCATTCATAACCAAGACACAGTCATTCATAAACAAGACACAGTCATTCATAACCAAGACGCAGTCATTCATAACCAAGACACAGTCATTCATAACCAAGACACAGTCATTCATAACCAAGACACAGTCATTCATAACCAAGACACAGTCATTCATAAACAAGACGCAGTCATTCATAAACAAGACACAGCCATTTATAACCAAGACACAGTCATTTATAACCAAGACACAGTCATTCATAAACAAGACGCAGCCATTCATAACCAAGACACAGTCATTCATAAACAAGACGCAGTCATTCATAAACAAGACACAGCCATTTATAACCAAGACACAGTCATTTATAAACAAGCCCTAGTCATTCATAAATAAGACACAGTCATTCATAAACAAGACGCAGTCATTCATAAACAAGACACAGTCATTCATAAACAAGACGCATTCATAAACAAGACACAGTCATTCATAACCAAGACGCAGTCATTCATAACCAAGACACAGTCATTTATAAACAAGCCCTAGTCATTCATAAATAAGACACAGTCATTCATAAACAAGACGCAGTCATTCATAAACAAGACATAGTCATTCATAAACAAGACGCATTCATAAACAAGACACAGTCATTCATAAACAAGACACAGTCATTTATAACCAAGACGCAGTCATTCATAACCAAGACACAGTCATTCATAACCAAGACACAGCCATTCATAACCAAGACACAATCATTCATAACCAAGACGCAGTCATTCATAAACAAGACACAGTCATTCATAACCCAGACACAGTCATTCATAACCAAGACACAATCATTCATAACCAAGACGCAGTCATTCATAAACAAGACACGGTCATTCATAAACCAGACACAGTCATTTATAACCAAGACACAGTCTTTCATAAACAAGACACGGTCATTCATAAACCAGACACAGTCATTTATAACCAAGACACAGTCATTCATAAACAAGACGCAGCCATTCATAACCAAGACACAGTCATTCATAAACAAGACGCAGTCATTCATAAACAAGACACAGCCATTTATAACCAAGACACAGTCATTTATAAACAAGCCCTAGTCATTCATAAATAAGACACAGTCATTCATAAACAAGACGCAGTCATTCATAAACAAGACACAGTCATTCATAAACAAGACGCATTCATAAACAAGACACAGTCATTCATAACCAAGACGCAGTCATTCATAACCAAGACACAGTCATTTATAAACAAGCCCTAGTCATTCATAAATAAGACACAGTCATTCATAAACAAGACGCAGTCATTCATAAACAAGACATAGTCATTCATAAACAAGACGCATTCATAAACAAGACACAGTCATTCATAAACAAGACACAGTCATTTATAACCAAGACGCAGTCATTCATAACCAAGACACAGTCATTCATAACCAAGACACAGCCATTCATAACCAAGACACAATCATTCATAACCAAGACGCAGTCATTCATAAACAAGACACAGTCATTCATAACCCAGACACAGTCATTCATAACCAAGACACAATCATTCATAACCAAGACGCAGTCATTCATAAACAAGACACGGTCATTCATAAACCAGACACAGTCATTTATAACCAAGACACAGTCTTTCATAAACAAGACACGGTCATTCATAAACCAGACACAGTCATTTATAACCAAGACACAGTCATTCATAAACAAGACGCAGCCATTCATAACCAAGACACAGTCATTCATAAACAAGACGCAGTCATTCATAAACAAGACACAGCCATTTATAACCAAGACACAGTCATTTATAAACAAGCCCTAGTCATTCATAAATAAGACACAGTCATTCATAAACAAGACGCAGTCATTCATAAACAAGACACAGTCATTCATAAACAAGACGCATTCATAAACAAGACACAGTCATTCATAAACAAGACACAGTCATTTATAACCAAGACGCAGTCATTCATAACCAAGACGCAGTCATTCATAACCAAGACACAGTCATTTATAAACAAGCCCTAGTCATTCATAAATAAGACACAGTCATTCATAAACAAGACGCAGTCATTCATAAACAAGACACAGTCATTCATAAACAAGACGCATTCATAAACAAGACACAGTCATTCATAAACAAGACACAGTCATTTATAACCAAGACGCAGTCATTCATAACCAAGACACAGTCATTCATAACCAAGACACAGCCATTCATAACCAAGACACAATCATTCATAACCAAGACGCAGTCATTCATAAACAAGACACATTCATAAACAAGACACAGTCATTCATAAACAAGACACAGTCATTTATAACCAAGACGCAGTCATTCATAACCAAGACACAGTCATTCATAACCAAGACACAGCCATTCATAACCCAGACACAGTCATTCATAACCAAGACACAATCATTCATAACCAAGACGCAGTCATTCATAAACAAGACACGGTCATTCATAAACCAGACACAGTCATTTATAACCAAGACACAGTCTTTCATAAACAAGACACGGTCATTCATAAACCAGACACAGTCATTTATAACCAAGACACAGTCATTCATAACCAAGACACAGTCATTCATAACCAAGACACAGTCATTCATAACCAAGACACAGTCATTCATAACCCAGACACAGTCATTTATAACCAAGACACAGTCATTCATAACCAAGACACAGTCATTCATAAACAAGACACAGTCATTCATAAACAAGACGCAGTCATTCATAAACAAGATGCAGTCATTCATAACCAAGACGCAGTCATTCATAACCAAGACACAGTCATTCATAAACAAGACGCAGTCATTCATAAACAAGACACAGTCATTCATAGCCAAGACGCAGTCATTCATAAACAAGACACAGTCATTCATAACCAAGACGCAGTCATTCATAACCAAGACGCAGTCATTCATAAACAAGACACAGTCATTCATAAACAAGACGCAGTCATTCATAAACAAGACACAGTCATTCATAAACAAGACGCATTCATAAACAAGACACAGTCATTCATAAACAAGACACAGTCATTTATAACCAAGACGCAGTCATTCATAACCAAGACGCAGTCATTCATAACCAAGACACAGTCATTTATAAACAAGCCCTAGTCATTCATAAATAAGACACAGTCATTCATAAACAAGACGCAGTCATTCATAAACAAGACACAGTCATTCATAAACAAGACGCATTCATAAACAAGACACAGTCATTCATAAACAAGACACAGTCATTTATAACCAAGACGCAGTCATTCATAACCAAGACACAGTCATTCATAACCAAGACACAGCCATTCATAACCAAGACACAATCATTCATAACCAAGACGCAGTCATTCATAAACAAGACACATTCATAAACAAGACACAGTCATTCATAAACAAGACACAGTCATTTATAACCAAGACGCAGTCATTCATAACCAAGACACAGTCATTCATAACCAAGACACAGCCATTCATAACCCAGACACAGTCATTCATAACCAAGACACAATCATTCATAACCAAGACGCAGTCATTCATAAACAAGACACGGTCATTCATAAACCAGACACAGTCATTTATAACCAAGACACAGTCTTTCATAAACAAGACACGGTCATTCATAAACCAGACACAGTCATTTATAACCAAGACACAGTCATTCATAACCAAGACACAGTCATTCATAACCAAGACACAGTCATTCATAACCAAGACACAGTCATTCATAACCCAGACACAGTCATTTATAACCAAGACACAGTCATTCATAACCAAGACACAGTCATTCATAAACAAGACACAGTCATTCATAAACAAGACGCAGTCATTCATAAACAAGATGCAGTCATTCATAACCAAGACGCAGTCATTCATAACCAAGACACAGTCATTCATAAACAAGACGCAGTCATTCATAAACAAGACACAGTCATTCATAGCCAAGACGCAGTCATTCATAAACAAGACACAGTCATTCATAACCAAGACGCAGTCATTCATAACCAAGACGCAGTCATTCATAAACAAGACACAGTCATTCATAACCAAGACACAGTCATTCATAACCAAGACGCAGTCATTCATAACCAAGGCACAGTCATTTATAACCATTGATATGCAGTGCCTTCAGAAAGTATTAATATATACTGAACAAAAATATAAAACGCAACATGTAGTGTTGGTCCCATGTTTCATGAGCTGAAATAAAAGATCCCAGAAATTGTCCATACCCACAAAAAGGTTATTAATATAAAATGTTGAGCACAGATTTGTTTACATCCTTGTTAATAAGCATTTCTCCTTTACCAAGATAATCCATACACCTAAACAGGTGTGGCATATCAAGAAGCTGATTAAACAGCATGATCATTACACAGGTGGACCTTGTGCAGGGGACAATAAAAAGATACTCTAAAATGTGCAGCTTTGTCAACACAATACCACAGATGTCTCAAGTTTTGAGGGAGTGTGCAATTGGCATCCTGACTGCAGGAATGTCCACCAGAGCTGCTGCCAGAGAATTGAATGTTATTTTCTCTACATTAAGCTGCCTCCAACGTCAATTTAGAGAATTTGGCAGTATTTGTATTTATTATGGATCCCCATAATACATACGTCCAACCAGCTCACAACCGTAGACCACGTTTAACCATGCCAGCCCAGGACCTCCACATCTGGCTTCTTCACTGGCGGGATCATCTGAAGGGGTGCTGAGGTGTATTTCTGTCTGTAATAAATCCCTTTTGTTGGAAAACCACATTCTGATTGGCTGGGCCTGGCTTCCCAGTGGATCCATGGGTGGGCATAGGCCCACCTGATTGGGAGCCAGACCCACCCATGGATCCACCCTTGCCCATGTAAAACCCATAGATTAGGGCCTAATTTATTTATTTCAATTGACTGATTTCCTTACATTAACTGTAACTCAGTAAACTCTTTGAAATTGTTGCATGTTGCGTTTATATTTATGTTCAGTATACTTTCTGAAGGCACTGTAAAAGCTGCCCATACCTTCCATTCTCCCTTCTTGTGTACCTTCTTGATGACGTCATTCATAATCTCTGTAAAGGGAGAAATCATTGGTTAGCACACTTCAGCTTGCACAGTAAACTTTTTTTGTGATAAAAGCATCGTAGGCAATTTCCCCTTGTCATATACAGTAAGTCTCGCGAGGTCTCACTGACTCAACTATTGGAACAACATTAGCAAAGCCTGGGCATCTAAGCATAATGTTTCAGATAAAAAAATGGATGTCAGATATTTTTTTCTCGTGAATTCTGGTGACAGACGGTGTTAGCGGTGAGGACACAGTCATTGTTGGCATTTAATGGACTCCTCGGAGGGGTATGAAGTAGGCATGTCATACAGTGTAACACTTGAATTCCATCTGTGTGGAGTTTTGGAATTGCACCCCTTGGAACCCTCTGGAAGACTGTTGTTGCATCCCAAAATGGAACCCTATTACCTTTAAACTGTGCTACTCTTAACCGGGACCTAGGGAATAGGGTGCCATTTGGGACACATATCCCAACTAACAGCAAAAGTTCCCGCAACTTTCGAGAACGTTCCCTTCCCTCATCATCTAATGTTTGGACCATGTGGTCCACCATGGTTTGACCTCGAGAGAGGCTGGGCAGAGAGTGCAGCACAATCTGAGCCACTTCACCATAGCATCCATCATCCGGACATTCCAAAACGAGAGTAGGTTTGTACTGCAGACATTGGACCTCTATTACTTTTACTACTTGACAGAGGTACAACAAAAGCACAGTAAAGACCATAAATTAAAAATATATACTGTAAGGGGAAACAAAGCCAATGTTTCATGTATTACTGTATACAGTATATGAAATTGGGAGCTATACTACTTTGTAACATGTTTATCTTGTATACTGTATAACTGTAGTGTTTACTGTACTGTATGCTATTTTGTTTTTGTAGAACTGAAAGACGACCACCACATGGAACATGTCTATTTACAGACCAACCGGAGGCTTCCATTGTGCAAATGGTAGTTGAAAATGATGCCATAAGACTGTGGGATATCTAACAACAGATTATTGAAAACCCTGCCATCTTCCATAACGTCAGAGTGAGCTTTTCAACCATAGCCTGCATTCTTAAGAAACACCATCTCTGGATGAAGCAAATCTACAGTCCCATTTGAAAGGATTCCCAGAGTGAAGGGTGAATGGTATGAATATGTGCAAGTAAAGTAGTGTATTATTATTATTACACTGTTGAAATATTAGAGACTCATTGATGTTGCCAGTGAACTTCACTATACAGCAATTACAGTATTTGCTGTAATTTCAGAGAATCATGGAGTTGGATGCAAGTCCCATCCCCAAGGAAATCCTATTCATAGATGAGGCTGGATTCAATTGAATTAAGTGGAGGAGGAGAGGAAGGAATATCATTGGTAAACGAGCCATCATTGAGATACCTAGCCAGCGCGGAGGAAATGTCATCATTATAAGCGCAGCTATGAGCCACAATGGGGTCCTCCACCGCCATGCCACCCTTGGACCATACAACACTGCCCATGTTCTTAATTTCCTGAACACCTTACATAACAATCTTTTCCAGCCAGAGCTGAGAGGGCCAGATGATCCTGATGTATGTTCTAATCAAATTGTATTTGTCACATACACCGAATACAACAGCTTACCGTGAAATGCTTACTTTACAAGCCCTTAAACAACAATGCAGTTCAAGAAATAGAGTTAAGAAAATATTTACTAAATAAAGTCAAAAATAACATTCAATAAGTAATAACAAATAACAATCAAATAACAATCAATAAGTAACACAAGAAAATGCAATAACAATAATGAGGCTAAATACAGGGGGTACAAGTACTGAGTCAATTTACTCATGTAAATAGTCCTGGTAGCCATTTGATACATTTTTCAGCAGTCTTATGGCTTGGGGGTAGAAGCTGTTAAGGGTTCTTTGGTGTGGTAGCAGAGAGAACTGTCTATAACTTGGGGGACTGGTGTCACCCAATGACCTTAGTATTCTTTGTTTTCTTTATTATTTTGGTTAGGTCAGGGTGTGACATGGGTGATATGTGTGTTTTTGTCTTATTCTAGGGTGTTTGTACTGTCTAGTTTTTTTTGTAGATTTATGGGGTTGTTTTCATCTAGGTGTTTATGTTGGTCTATGGTTGCCTAGATTGGTTCTCAATTAGAGGCAGGTGTTTATCGTTGTCTCTGATTGGGAACCATATTTAGGCAGCCATCTTCTTTGGGTATTTCGTGGGTTATTGTCTATGTTATGTTGCACGTATGCACATTGTTTGTATAGCGGTCACGGTCGTCTTATTCGTTTTGTTGCTTTTGTTTATGTGTTCTTCGTGTTCTTCATTAAATAAAGAAGAATGTATTCTAACCACCCTGCGCTTTGGTCTACTCCATACGACGATCGTGACAGAATAACCCACCAACAATGGACCAAGCAGCGTGGTAACGGACAGCAGCAGCAATCAAAGGACTTCTGGACTTGGGAGGAGATTCTGGATGGCAAAGGACCCTGGGCACAGCCAGGGGAATATCGCCGTCGCAAAGCAGAGCTGGAGGCAGCAAAAGCAGAGAGGCGCCGGTATGAGGAGGCAGCATGGCGGCGCGGCTGGAAGCCCGAGTGGCAGCCCCAAAAATTTCTTGGGGGAGGGCACACGGGGAGTGTGGCGAAGTCAGGTAGGAGACCTGCGCCAGCTCCCCGTGCTTACCATGGAGAGAGAGGGCGTTGTACCGGGCCGGCACCGTGTTATGCGGTGGAGCGCACGGTGTCCCCGGTGCGTATGCATAGCCCGGTGCGGTACATTCCAGCTCCTTGTATCGGCTGGGCTAGAGTGGGCATCGAGCCAGGTGCCATGAAGAAGGCTCTATGCATCTGGTCTCCAGTGCGTCTCCTCGGGCCGGCATACATGGCACCAGCCTTACGCATGGTGTCCCCCTTTCGCCTGCACAGCCCAGTGTGGGCTATTCCACCTCGCCGCACTGGCCTGGCTATGGGGAGCATTCAACCAGGTAAGGTTAGGCAGGCTCGGTGCTCCAGATCTCCAGTGCGCCTTCTCGGTCCGGTCTATCTGGTGCCATCTCCACGCACCAGCCCTCCGGTGGCAGCCACCCACACCGGGCTTCCTGTGCGTCCTCGGCCCAGTAACACCAGTGCCGACACCACGCACCAGGCCTACAGTGCGCCTCGTCTGTCCTGAGCCGCCAGAGTCTCCCGTCTGTCCTGAGCCGCCAGAGTCTCCCGTCTGTCCTGAGCCGCCAGAGTCTCCCGTCTGTCCTGAGCCGCCAGAGTCTCCCGTCTGTCCTGAGCCGCCAGAGTCTCCCGTCTGTCCTGAGCCACCAGAGTCTCCCGTCTGTCCTGAGACGCCAGAGTCTCCCGTCTGTCCTGAGCCGCCAGAGTCTCCCGTCTGTCCTGAGCCGCCAGAGTCTCCCGTCTGTCCTGAGCCGCCAGAGTCTCCCATCTGTCCTGAGCCGCTAGAGTCTCCCATCTGTCCTGAGCCGCAAGAGTCTCCCGTCTGTCCTGAGCTGCTAGTCTCCCGTCTGTCCTGAGCTGCTAGAGTCTCCCGTCTGTCCTGAGCTGCTAGAGTCTCCCGAAATGTTTGCCCAAATAAATGCTTCACAGATTTCTAGTAACAGACACATCTCAACATCAACTGTTCAGAGGAGACCACGTGAATCTGGCCATTCAGAATTGCTGCAAAGAAACCACTACTACACCTGCTTCTACACCTGCATTGCTTGCTGTTTGGGGTTTTAGGCTGGGTTTCTGTACAGCACTTTGAGATATCAGCTGATGTACGAAGGGCTATATAAATACATTTGATTTGATTTGATTTGATTTACTAAAAGGCCACCAATAAGAAAAAGACACTTGCTTGGGCCAAGAAACACAAACAATTTATATTAGACTGATGGAAATCTGTCCTTTGGTCTGATGAGTCCAAATTTGCGATTTTTGGATCCAACCACCATGTATTTGTAAGACGCAGAGTAGGTGAACGGATGATCTCCACGTGTGGTTCCCACTGTGAAGCACGAAGGAGAAGGTGTGATGGTGCTTTGCTGGTGACACTGTCAGTGATTTATTTAGAATTCAAGGCACACTTAACCAGCATGACTACCACAGTATTCTGCAGCAATACCCCATCCCATCTGGTTTGCGTTTAGTAGGACTATCATTTGTTTTTCAACAGGACAATGACCCAACACACCTCCAGGTTGTGTAAGGGTATTTGACCAAGAAGGAGAGGGATTGAGTGCTGCATCAGATGACCTGGCCTCCACAATCACCCGACCTCAACCCGATTGAGATGGTTTTGCATGAGTTAGTCCACAGAGTGAAGGAAAAGCAGCCAAGTGCTCAGCATATGTGGGAACTCCTTCAACACTGTTGGAAAGCATTCCAGTTGAAGCTGGTTGAGAGAATGTCAAGAGTGTGCAAAGCTGTTATCAAGGCAAAGGGTGGCTACTTTGAAGAATATAAAATATAAAATGTATTTTGATTTGTTTAACACTATTTTGGTTACTCCATGATTCCATATGTTATTTCATAGTTTTGACGTCTTCACTATTATTTTACAATGTAGAAAATAGTAATAGAATAAAGAAAAAATCTTGAATGAAAAGGTTCTAAAACTTTTGACTGGTACTGTAGGTCCTGGATGGTAGGTAGCTTGGCCCCAGTGATGTACTGGGCCGTACGCACTACCCCCTGTAACACCTTGCGGGCAGATGCCAAGCAGTTAAGCAGTGATGCAGCCAGTCAAGATACTCTCAATTGTGCAGCTGTAGAACTCTTTGAGGACCTGAGGGCCCATGCCATATCTTTTCAGGCTCCTGAGTGGGAAGAGCCGGTGTTGTGCCTTCTTCACGACAGTGTTAGTGTGTGTGGACCATGTTAATTCCTCCGTGATGGGGACACTGAGGAACTTGAAGCTCTCCACCCTCTCCACTACAGCCACTGATGTGGATGGGAACATGCTCGGCCATCCGTTTCCTATAGTGCACGATCAGTTTCTTTGTTTTGCTGACGTTGAGGGTAGTAGAGGGAGGGGGTATGAGCTTCAAATATATAATTAAAAAGCTGTCCTATCTATCTACTGGAGTGAGTCAGTGAGAGGGACACACAGCAATCACAAGGCTTAATCTCTTTCAATCCTCTTACGCCACAGAACTGGGCTGCTATTTCTGGGCTTTCTGTCCCACAGGATGTGATGTAACAACGCCCATGACAATATATCCTACAAACCAAAAGCTTACCGAAAAACAGAAATAGGCCGATGCTTCATTGGAGCTAGGCATACAAACATTTCGCTACACCAGCAATAACATATTTTAAATATGTGTATGCGACCAATAAAATTGGGTTTTGATTTGATTTTCAAACAATGTTGTTTTGAACATGGGTTGAGGGTTATAGAGGCAACCTGTCCATCTATCATTGAATTAATTCACTATCCAATTAACCAACTGGTTTAGCTAGGGGGAATTGCCCCAATGCCCCATAAACGTGTCAGTCAGCAACAACACAAACTCACAAGAAGCTTGGGAATGTAAAATAATGTCTGCCTCTCAAATGGTTCCCTATTCCCTGTATAATGCACTACTTTTGACCAGAGACAATATGGGCACATAGGACTCTGGTCAAGTGCACTATATAGGGAATAGGGTGCCATTTGGTACGCACTTACACTTCTCCTGTCTCTCTGAGCCAGACAACCACAATTGTGGGTCAGTGTGGATCCTTGCAAAGATATAATGACTTTTGATACATTCTTTGCATTGGTGTTTCAATTGACTTTCAATTCGTGTGCTATCCAGTAGAGAAATAGAATAAATGGGACCACCAGATGAACTAGGAAGATAGGAGAACTGAGCGCCTTTACGCACGTTGTGCAATCGTATCGGATGCAGGACGCACTATATTTTACTTTCAATATTTCTACTTCTCAATAAGTTTTTGGCAAAAGAATGTACTTAAATCATGTTTGATTTACAAATAGATATATAAATAAAATAGTAATTCAAACCAATTAAAGTAGCCTAAATTACTTTTAGAATAGCCTACTGTCAAAAATAAAATAGTCTACACGCAGTACACAGTGCTATAGCCTACATATCGGTGGTTGATCGTTAAATGCAAATAAATATTCTTACTTTCTCCCACAATGGCTTTTAGTCCGAGTGGTGCCATGGTGATGCCTCTGTAGTGAACACGTCTCTAAATCCCCCTCTCTAGCTCCCTTAATAACCCGACCCAACCTCAGCTAATACAGCGATGTAGTATACTGGAGACCTAATCCTTTACGCCTCCGCCTTGCCTGTAGGCTACTGTACAACCATGCCGATTTCGTCGGTCATGCCTAATGATTACATAGCCTAACTTTTAAATAAACACAAATATGTTTGGCTTTCTGCAGAGTATCAATTATCAAGTTAAAGTTACTGTATTTTACATTAGGGTTAGAATAAAGTACCGTTTTTAGGCAAATTACTTCAGATTTTAATTTGGTTGTGTCACGAGCGTAATAAAAATGAATGATTCAACATTTACGTTTGATATTTTTAGCGCAAGTGCAATACATGTATAAACATTGACTACATTATCAAACTACCTAGAGATGTCCACAGGGGGGCAGTAACGTCTAGGTGAACAAAGGTCTCATTTTGTGCGCGTGACATTCAAACAGGTATGGGCACAGATTATCCATTATATTGACCAGATACTCAAGTGGCCACTCTAACAATGAAAATAAATGTAATCAAAACTGGAAAGCAGTCGGGAGGAGATCAGGTGGGACCATTCTAGCTAATGAGAGGGCAGATACTCGTAAAAAACAGGCACAACGTTGCCGGGATGTCACGTGTCCGTTTTATATCAGTACACTCGTAACAAACTAAGGATTACGAAATGTATATTTGATCAAATAATCCTCACGTAGCAAATCAGCCATTACATATTTTTTTGACCAAATTCGACACTGATGACATCCATACCAAAACTCTTCACTTGGTGAGCGGGCTTTTTATTTTATTTTAAACGTGTTGGAGAAGACACCTGCTGGAGAAGACAGATTTTGGGTCCTGTTTCCCTTTCCCTTCGCCTCTTCCTCTCTTGTATGAGTAACCAAATATGTTCTATTATATTGACAAGATAGTCAAATGACCACTCTAAAAATGTAAATACGTCCTCAAAGATGGAAGGCATTGCTTGAACTGAGCGAATGGAATGGCTTCTATTCCATTCTATTATACCATTCCATTTATTCCGCTCCAGCCATTACCCGGAGCCCGTTCTCCCCGATTTAAGTGCCACCAACCTCCTGTGGTGGGACCATACTAGCCAATGAGAGGGCAGGTATGCGTGTGAACAACCAAATATGACACACAAAATTCTTCAATTATTTTTGTGAACAGATTTTGAGCGGAGTAACACCTCTCCCTTCGCCTCTTCCTCTCTGGGTTAACTGCATAGGTGGAGTGTCTGAAAGTGGGCGTTGTAAAGTAACGGGTAGGATCAACACAAGTGCGTGTATAGAAACCAGTGGTGAAAAGTACTTAAGTAAAAATAATTTGAAGTACTACTTAGGTCGTTTTTGGTGGTATCTGTACTTTATTATTTATGTTTGAGAACTTTTACTTCACTACATTCCTAAGGAAAATATGTTCTTTATAATCGCATACACACCCTTTTACTTCACTACATTCCTAAGGAAAATATGTTCTTTATAATCGCATACACACCCTTTTACTTCACTACATTCCTAAGGAAAATATGTTCTTTATAATCGCATACACACCCTTTTACTTCACTACATTCCTAAGGAAAATATGTTCTTTATAATCGCATACACACCCTTTTACTTCACTACATTCCTAAGGAAAATATGTACTTTATAATCGCATACACACCCTTTTACTTCACTACATTCCTAAGGAAAATATGTTCTTTATAATCGCATACACACCCTTTTACTTCACTACATTCCTAAGGAAAATATGTTCTTTATAATCGCATACACACCCTTTTACTTCACTACATTCCTAAGGAAAATATGTTCTTTATAATCGCATACACACCCTTTTACTTCACTACATTCCTAAGGAAAATATGTTCTTTATAATCGCATACACACCCTTTTACTTCACTACATTCCTAAGGAAAATATGTTCTTTATAATCGCATACACACCCTTTTACTTCACTACATTCCTAAGGAAAATATGTTCTTTATAATCGCATACACACCCTTTTACTTCACTACATTCCTAAGGAAAATATGTACTTTATAATCGCATACACACCCTTTTACTTCACTACATTCCTAAGGAAAATATGTTCTTTATAATCGCATACACACCCTTTTACTTCACTACATTCCTAAGGAAAATATGTTCTTTATAATCGCATACACACCCTTTTACTTCACTACATTCCTAAGGAAAATATGTTCTTTATAATCGCATACACACCCTTTTACTTCACTACATTCCTAAGGAAAATATGTTCTTTATAATCGCATACACACCCTTTTACTTCACTACATTCCTAAGGAAAATATGTTCTTTATAATCGCATACACACCCTTTTACTTCACTACATTCCTAAGGAAAATATGTTCTTTATAATCGCATACACACCCTTTTACTTCACTACATTCCTAAGGAAAATATGTTCTTTATAATCGCATACACACCCTTTTACTTCACTACATTCCTAAGGAAAATATGTTCTTTATAATCGCATACACACCCTTTTACTTCACTACATTCCTAAGGAAAATATGTTCTTTATAATCGCATACACACCCTTTTACTTCACTACATTCCTAAGGAAAATATGTACTTTATAATCGCATACACACCCTTTTACTTCACTACATTCCTAAGGAAAATATGTTCTTTATAATCGCATACACACCCTTTTACTTCACTACATTCCTAAGGAAAATATGTTCTTTATAATCGCATACACACCCTTTTACTTCACTACATTCCTAAGGAAAATATGTTCTTTATAATCGCATACACACCCTTTTACTTCACTACATTCCTAAGGAAAATATGTTCTTTATAATCGCATACACACCCTTTTACTTCACTACATTCCTAAGGAAAATATGTTCTTTATAATCGCATACACACCCTTTTACTTCACTACATTCCTAAGGAAAATATGTTCTTTATAATCGCATACACACCCTTTTACTTCACTACATTCCTAAGGAAAATATGTTCTTTATAATCGCATACACACCCTTTTACTTCACTACATTCCTAAGGAAAATATGTACTTTATAATCGCATACACACCCTTTTACTTCACTACATTCCTAAGGAAATATGTTCTTTATAATCGCATACACACCCTTTTACTTCACTACATTCCTAAGGAAAATATGTACTTTATAATCGCATACACACCCTTTTACTTCACTACATTCCTAAGGAAAATATGTTCTTTATAATCGCATACACACCCTTTTACTTCACTACATTCCTAAGGAAAATATGTTCTTTATAATCGCATACACACCCTTTTACTTCACTACATTCCTAAGGAAAATATGTTCTTTATAATCGCATACACACCCTTTTACTTCACTACATTCCTAAGGAAAATATGTTCTTTATAATCGCATACACACCCTTTTACTTCACTACATTCCTAAGGAAAATATGTACTTTATAATCGCATACACACCCTTTTACTTCACTACATTCCTAAGGAAAATATGTTCTTTATAATCGCATACACACCCTTTTACTTCACTACATTCCTAAGGAAAATATGTTCTTTATAATCGCATACACACCCTTTTACTTCACTACATTCCTAAGGAAAATATGTTCTTTATAATCGCATACACACCCTTTTACTTCACTACATTCCTAAGGAAAATATGTTCTTTATAATCGCATACACACCCTTTTACTTCACTACATTCCTAAGGAAAATATGTTCTTTATAATCGCATACACACCCTTTTACTTCACTACATTCCTAAGGAAAATATGTTCTTTATAATCGCATACACACCCTTTTACTTCACTACATTCCTAAGGAAAATATGTTCTTTATAATCGCATACACACCCTTTTACTTCACTACATTCCTAAGGAAAATATGTACTTTATAATCGCATACACACCCTTTTACTTCACTACATTCCTAAGGAAAATATGTACTTTATAATCGCATACACACCCTTTTACTTCACTACATTCCTAAGGAAAATATGTTCTTTATAATCGCATACACACCCTTTTACTTCACTACATTCCTAAGGAAAATATGTTCTTTATAATCGCATACACACCCTTTTACTTCACTACATTCCTAAGGAAAATATGTTCTTTATAATCGCATACACACCCTTTTACTTCACTACATTCCTAAGGAAAATATGTTCTTTATAATCGCATACACACCCTTTTACTTCACTACATTCCTAAGGAAAATATGTTCTTTATAATCGCATACACACCCTTTTACTTCACTACATTCCTAAGGAAAATATGTTCTTTATAATCGCATACACACCCTTTTACTTCACTACATTCCTAAGGAAAATATGTTCTTTATAATCGCATACACACCCTTTTACTTCACTACATTCCTAAGGAAAATATGTTCTTTATAATCGCATACACACCCTTTTACTTCACTACATTCCTAAGGAAAATATGTACTTTATAATCGCATACACACCCTTTTACTTCACTACATTCCTAAGGAAAATATGTACTTTATAATCGCATACACACCCTTTTACTTCACTACATTCCTAAGGAAAATATGTTCTTTATAATCGCATACACACCCTTTTACTTCACTACATTCCTAAGGAAAATATGTACTTTATAATCGCATACACACCCTTTTACTTCACTACATTCCTAAGGAAAATATGTACTTTATAATCGCATACACACCCTTTTACTTCACTACATTCCTAAGGAAAATATGTACTTTATAATCGCATACACACCCTTTTACTTCACTACATTCCTAAGGAAAATATGTTCTTTATAATCGCATACACACCCTTTTACTTCACTACATTCCTAAGGAAAATATGTACTTTATAATCGCATACACACCCTTTTACTTCACTACATTCCTAAGGAAAATATGTTCTTTATAATCGCATACACACCCTTTTACTTCACTACATTCCTAAGGAAAATATGTTCTTTATAATCGCATACACACCCTTTTACTTCACTACATTCCTAAGGAAAATATGTACTTTATAATCGCATACACACCCTTTTACTTCACTACATTCCTAAGGAAAATATGTTCTTTATAATCGCATACACACCCTTTTACTTCACTACATTCCTAAGGAAAATATGTTCTTTATAATCGCATACACACCCTTTTACTTCACTACATTCCTAAGGAAAATATGTTCTTTATAATCGCATACACACCCTTTTACTTCACTACATTCCTAAGGAAAATATGTACTTTATAATCGCATACACACCCTTTTACTTCACTACATTCCTAAGGAAAATATGTACTTTATAATCGCATACACACCCTTTTACTTCACTACATTCCTAAGGAAAATATGTTCTTTATAATCGCATACACACCCTTTTACTTCACTACATTCCTAAGGAAAATATGTTCTTTATAATCGCATACACACCCTTTTACTTCACTACATTCCTAAGGAAAATATGTTCTTTATAATCGCATACACACCCTTTTACTTCACTACATTCCTAAGGAAAATATGTTCTTTATAATCGCATACACACCCTTTTACTTCACTACATTCCTAAGGAAAATATGTTCTTTATAATCGCATACACACCCTTTTACTTCACTACATTCCTAAGGAAAATATGTTCTTTATAATCGCATACACACCCTTTTACTTCACTACATTCCTAAGGAAAATATGTTCTTTATAATCGCATACACACCCTTTTACTTCACTACATTCCTAAGGAAAATATGTTCTTTATAATCGCATACACACCCTTTTACTTCACTACATTCCTAAGGAAAATATGTTCTTTATAATCGCATACACACCCTAAAAGTACTCGTTACATTTGGAATACTCAGGAAGGACAGCAATATTGGCCAATTCACACCCATATCAATATAACACATTGTCATCCCTACTGCCTCCGATCTGGCGGACTCACTAAACACAAATACCATGTTTGAAAATTATGTCTTGAGTTTTGGAGTGATCCTTTTTCTGTCGGTAAATTTAAAAGCAAGAACATTTTGCCATCTGGTTTGCTTAATATAAGGAATTTGATGTTTAGCATTTATTTTTACTGAAGTATGACAATTGAGTACTTTTTTTCACCACTGTACTTAAGTACATTTAAAACCAGATACTTGTATACTCTTACTCAAGTAATGTTTCACTGGCTGACTTTTATTTGAGTTATTTTGTATTAAGGTAGGTATATTTACTTTTACTCAAGTATGACAATTGTGTACTTTTTCCACCACTGATGGAACAGCTAATTGGGCAGATTGGTTGCCACTCAAGACTGTTTTGCGTGGCTGCTTCCTTGAAGCATTTTAGCTAAGCAGGTTAGAAAGGTTATGATAATTAACATGGGAGGTTAGGATAATTAATGAGGCAGGTTAGGAGAATTAACGAGGCAGGTTAGGATAACATTTTTTTTTTTTTACCCCTTTCCCCAATTGGTAGCAGTTACAGTCTGTCTCATCGCTGCAACTCTCGTACGGACTCGGGAGAAGTGAAGGTCGAGAGTCATGCGTCCTCCGAAACACAACCCAACCTAGCTGCACTGCTGCTTGACACAACGCACATCCAACTCGGAAGCCAGCCGCACCAATGTGTCGGAGGTAACACTGTACACCTGGCGACCTGGTCAGTGTGCGCTGCACCCGGCCCGACACAGGAGTTGCTAGTGCGCGATGAGACAAGGATAACCCTCCCTAACCCGAACGATGCTGGGCCAATTGTGCGTCGCCCCACGGACCTCCCGGTCGCGGCCGGCTGCGACAGAACCTGGGCTCGAACCCAGAATCTCTGGTGGCACAGCTAGCACTGTGATGCAGTGCCTTAGACCACTGCGAGGTTAGGATAATTAACTTGGCAGGTTAGGATAATTAACTTGGCAGGTTAGGATAATTAACTTGGCAGGTTAGGATCATTAACGTGGCAAGTTAGGATCATTAATCTTAGGGATCCGATCCCGTTAGCGGGATCAAAAATCGACAACATCCGGTGAAGTTGGAGACGCCAAATTCAAATGACAAAATAGTAATAAGAAACATTCATGAACATACAAGTGTCCTACATCATTTAAAAGCTTAACTTCTTGTTAATCCAACCGCGTTGTCAGATTTCAAAAGTCCTTTACGACGAAAGCATACCATGCGATTAAAACTTTCTAAAACTCCCACTTTCCGACCTGAAGACCACTGACGTCATAATTTGACCTCTTATTTGTTCGCGTTCCCAGTTGTCTTAAAAGCACAATTTCCCTGACTGAAAAGACTGAGCCGAGAATTTGAGGACCAATGAAATCATATTCCCCCCTCTTGCAAAGATTGCGTCATCACCCTTTTCATTTGAAGGTGACTGATTAAATATGGTATTAATCAAATGTTTGTTTTTGTATTTAAAAAAGTGTAGGATTAATGTTAATTACACATTTAGTAATGAATTTCACACAATGTAACACTTTTGTAAGAGGCTCAGCATAATCGAATCCACCCATTATCAACGCCTAATCTGGAGCATTCGCGTTAAAGTGCCTTGCTCAAGGGCACATCAACCGCTTGATCACCTTGTCGGCTCGGGGATTCGAACTACCGACCTTTTCGTTCGTGGCCCAATCTAACCGATAGGCTAAATTTGGGGTCATTTCTAATGTAGCATAATAACTAAGCACAGCAGTTTGGCTTATAGTTCAAACGCAGTTTAATTTCATTCAATCACTTTACATATCGTAAAATTATTATGGAAACTCTTTAGGCTCCCTCTTCCAGCTAGAAATTCTTGAATACGCGCGATGCAAAGGTAAACAGATCATTGCGCGATCTCTTGACGCGCCCTTGATAGTAACGAATTGGCTTTATCAGTCATAGTTCTGTCGAAGCCACACCTTTGCTTGCTTAAAGAAATGAGACTGAGGGAGTTTGATTAAGTGTAGTAGGCTTTTCCCGTAACTTGAACAGGAAAAATCTGCGAGGGAGGAGCGCCCTCTCAAATCGAACAATAGCGTATGCTACAAGGCAGAAAGATGCATCGTTCAGAAATATACATATCTTTTCCAAAAATATAGGCCTATGTTTGCATTTTTAAACTCGTTTTAATTGGAAAGGCAGATCAAGCCATTTTATCTAAATAAAAAAACTTCCGCATGTGAAAACAGAATCCTACCAATGATTTGCAAAATGTTATACTGACGTTACTCATTACTCCACGTGCTTAACCTTAGCCATCACGCCCGGGAGGAAGCACTGTTCCAAAACGAATGGAATCAACGCTAACCCGGTTCACCCGGGGCATTAATCAAATCCCCTCACTGGCATATGAACTCACATTGAGGGTGTGTCTCCCTTACTCTCTCAATGCGAAATAATAGACTGCAGCCTTGTGCTCAACTCAACTCTGCTCTTTCCCGCTCGTACTCCAATCTCACTAATCACGTTATGTTGGCGGTTTAGCTAAGGGTGCGAAAGGAGGCACCAGAGTTCAAAGTTGTTACTGTGTTAATTTGTTTCTGTGTTGGTAGATTTGGTAGATTTGTGTGTCCCATTTGCATTTGAAAAGAACGGGGGAGTTGTCATTGGATTAAGTTGTATTTGTCGCTATGGGAGACGTGATTTCGAGCCACCTGGATGAGGGCAAACGGGAGATCATTACAGGTGAGTGGGTGGGTTGGGATTACACACCCTGATGCGTTACTGTGGTAAAAGCGAAGTTGCATTTTGTCGCTGTGGGAGACGTGATTTCGAGCCACCTGTTTGAGGGCAAACAGGAGATCCTTACAGGTGAGTGGGCGGGTTGGGATTTTGTCAATGTTTGCCTTTACAACAGTAACGCATCTCTCGTGCGTGCGTGCGTGTGTGTGTGTGTAGGCGACGGATCATAAATGGGTGAATAAGAACTGTGAAACTGATCAGTAGCCTTCAACGTCAATGTTGCTAACAATTTAATGTAGCACTGAAGGGAAACACTGTAGTTCCCTGGGGTGCCCGCATGAAGAGCCAGAGGTAGCCTACACCACGTTCGTTTCTGTCATCTAGGAAGTAAATCCATCCATTCAATTTCCAGTCCAGTTCCCACAATGTAGTATTACCACATATAGCCTATTCCTAGTCCTGAACAGAGCATGATTGGGGTAAAACACAGAGGCGTGGCTTAGGAGGGGGAAAGTTGTTACTTTTTTCCCAAAAATGTTTTGTTGTATTTGTCACATGTTTTGTAAACAACAGGTGTGGACTAACAGTTATAGTATTAGGTGCCCTTCCCAACAATGCAGAGAGAGAAGAAATAGAGAAATAATAGAAAAGTAAAATGTGTAACAATAACTTGGCTATATACAAAGGGTACCAGTACTGAGTGGATGTGCAGGGGTATGAGGTAATAACTTGGCTATATACAAAGGGTACCAGTACTGAGTGGATGTGCAGGGGTATGAGGTAATAACATGGCTATATACAAAGGGTACCAGTACTGAGTGGATGTGCAGGGGTATGAGGTAATAACATGGCTATATACAAAGGGTACCAGTACTGAGTGGATGTGCAGGGGTATGAGGTAATAACATGGCTATATACAAGGGCTACCAGTACTGAGCTGATGTGCAGGGGTATGGGGTAATTGAGGTAGATATGTACATATAACTAGGGATAAAGTGACAATGATAAACCGTAGCAGCAGTGTATTTGATGAGTCAAAAAAGTTAGTTCAATAGTTAACCAATAGCTAACTATTTAGCAGTCTTATGGTTTAAGGGTAGAAGCTGTTCAGTGTCCTGTTGGTTTGAGACTTGGTGCATCGGTACTGTATGCCATTCAGTAGCAGAGATAACGGCTGGAATCTTTGACTATTTTTAGGGCCTTCCTATGACACTGCCTGGTATAGAGGTCCTGGATGGCAGGGAGCTCTGGCCCAGTGATGTACTGGGCCGTACGCACTACCCCCTGTAACGCCTTGTGGTCGGATGCCAAGCAGTTGCCGTACCAAGTGGTGATGCAGCCAGTCAAGATGCTCTCAATGGTGCAGCTGTAGAACTTTTTCATGACAAATCTTTTCATGCTCCTGAGGGGGAAGAGATGTTATGACTGTGTTTGTAACGGCGTTCTTCGTTTGTTGAAAGAAAGTCGGACCGAAATGCAGCGTGGTGGTTACTCATGTCTTTAATGAAGAAAAGTGACGATACATGAAATAACTATAATAAATACAAAACAACAAACGGAACGTGAAACCTAATTACAGCCTATCTGGTGAAACTACACAGAGACAGGAACAATCACCCACGAAAGACAAAGCGAAACTCAGGCTACCTAAATACGGTTCCCAATCAGAGGCAACGAGAATCACCTGACTGCTGATTGAGAACCGCCTCAGGCAGCCAAGCCTATACAACACCCCTAATCAGCTGCGATCCCAAATACTACAAACCCCAATACGAAATACAATAACCTAAACCCCTGTCATACCCTGGCCTGACCAAATATATAATGAAAACACAAAATACAATGACCAAGGCGTGACAGAACCCCCCCCCCCCCAAGGTGCGGACTCCCGGACGCACCTCAAAACCATAGGGAGGGTCCGGGTGGGCGTCTGTCCATGGTGGCGGCTCCGGCTCGGGACGTGGACCCCACTCCATAAATGTCATAGTTCTTCCCCTTCACGTCCTGGGATAATCCACTCTCGCCGCCGACCATGGCCTAATAGTCCTCACCCAGAACCCCACAGAACTGAGGGGCAGCTCGTGGCTGAGGGGCAGCTCGTGGCTGAGGGGCAGCTCGTGGCTGAGGGGCAGCTCGTGGCTGAGGGGCAGCTCGTGGCTGAGGGGCAGCTCGTGGCTGAGGGGCAGCTCGTGGCTGAGGGGCAGCTCGTGGCTGAGGGGCAGCTCGGGACTGAGGGGCAGCTCGGGACTGAGGGGCAGCTCGGGACTGAGGGGCAGCTCGGGACTGAGGGGCAGCTCGGGACTGAGGGGAAACCCAGTACTGAGAGGAAGCCCAGTACTGAGAGGAAGCCCAGGTAGGTAGTAGGCTCCAGTAGATCCTGGCTGGCTGGCGGATCTGGAAGATTCTGGTTGACTAGCAGATCTGGAAGATTCTGGTTGACTGGCAGATCTGGAAGATTCTGGTTGACTGGCAGATCTGGAAGATTCTGGTTGACTGGCAGATCTGGAAGAGTCTGGTTGACTGGCAGATCTGGAAGAGTCTGGTTGACTGGCAGATCTGGAAGAGTCTGGTTGACTGGCAGATCTGGAAGAGTCTGGTTGACTGGCAGATCTGGAAGAGTCTGGTTGACTGGCAGATCTGGAAGAGTCTGGTTGACTGGCAGATCTGGAAGAGTCTGGTTGACTGGCAGATCTGGAAGAGTCTGGTTGACTGGCAGATCTGGAAGAGTCTGGTTGACTGGCAGATCTGGAAGAGTCTGGTTGACTGGCAGATCTGGAAGAGTCTGGTTGACTGGCAGATCTGGAAGAGTCTGGTTGGCTGGCAGATCTGGAAGAGTCTGGCTGACTGGCAGATCTGGAAGAGTCTGGCTGACTGGCAGATCTGGCGGCGCTGGGCAGACTGGCGGCGCTGGGCAGACTGGCGGCGCTGGGCAGACTGACAGCTCCGTGCAGACTGACAGCTCTGGCTGCTCCATGCAGACTGACAGCTCTGGCTGCTCCATGTAGACTGGCTGCTTCATGCAGACTGGCAGCTCGGGCTGCTTCATGTAGACTGACAGCTCTGGCTGCTCCATGTAGACTGACAGCTCTGGCTGCTCCATGCAGACTGACAGCTCTGGCTGTTCCCTGCAGGCTGGCAGCTCTGTCTGCGCTAAACAGGCGGGAGACTCCGGCAGCGCTGTAGAGGAGAAAGGCTCTGGCTGCGCTAAACAGGCGGGAGACTCCAGCAGCGCAGGAGAGGAGAAAAGCGCTGGCTGCGCTAAACAGGCGGGAGACTCCGGCAGCGCAGGAGAGGCGAGGCGCACTGTAGGCCTGATGCGTGGTGCTGGGACTGGTGGGACTGGATCGAGGACACGCACAGGAAGCCTGGTGCGGGGAGCTGCTACCGGAGGACTGGAGTGTGGAGGTGGCACAGGATGGGCTAGACCGTGAAGGCGTACTGGAGATCTTGAGAGCAGTGTTGGCACAGGACGTGCAAGGCTAGGGATATGCACAGGAGGCCTGGTGCGTGAGGCTGGCACCAACTTCACCAGCCGACTAACACGCACCTCAGGACGACTATGGAGCGCTAACCCAGGTGCCATCAAATCCCCAACACGTTCTGTCGGGCGAATTCCATGCAAAAAGCACCAACACAGCAACTCTCTCATTTCTCTCTCCTCCAATTTCCCCATTAACTCCTTCACAGTCTCTGTTTCGCTCACCTCCAACACCGGCTCTGGTTCTGGTCTCCTCCTTGGCTCCTCACGATAAACAAGGAGAGTTGGCTCAGGTCCATCTCCTGACTCAGCCACTCTCCCTCTGAGCCCCCCCCCCCAATACATTTTTTGGGGTGACTCTCGGGTTTTGCTCTGCGCCGCCGTGTCTGTTTCTCCAACTCCATTCGCCTATAGCCTTCTTCGCACTGCTCTAGCGAATCCCATGCGGGCTCCTGCACTCTCTCTGGGTCGGCCGCCCACCTGTCGATTTCTTCCCACGTCGTATACTCCATGCCATTGCTGTCCATAACGTCCTCCTTTCGCTTTTCCTGCCTGTTACCACGCCGCTCGGTCCGTATGTGGTGGGTGATTCTGTAACGGCGTTCTTCGTTTGTTGAAAGAAAGTCGGACCGAAATGCAGCGTGGTGGTTACTCATGTCTTTAATGAAGAAAAGTGACGATACATGAAATAACTATAATAAATACAAAACAACAAACGGAACGTGAAACCTAATTACAGCCTATCTGGTGAAACTACACAGAGACAGGAACAATCACCCACGAAAGACAAAGCGAAACTCAGGCTACCTAAATACGGTTCCCAATCAGAGGCAACGAGAATCACCTGACTGCTGATTGAGAACCGCCTCAGGCAGCCAAGCCTATACAACACCCCTAATCAGCTGCGATCCCAAATACTACAAAACCCAATACGAAATACAATAACATAAACCCCTGTCACACCCTGGCCTGACCAAATATATAATGAAAACACAAAATACAATGACCAAGGCGTGACAGTGTTGATGTGTCTGTGGACCATGATGGATCCTTAGTGAGGTGGACACTGAGGAACTTGAAGATCTCTACCTGCTCTACTTTTATTTTTTTATTTTTTTTATGAGACTGTAAATGAGTTGTTCTTTAGCTGTGTGAAAACCATAGGCCAGGATGAGCATACGAACTGAGTTTTATCTGACTGTCTGATTAGGCTCTTGTGCAGCAGCCTGTATGACAGTTTCATGGATGTGCCTGTAGAAACGTGTCCAGTCTGGCAGCTGAGAGGATGGGCCTTGATCATAGTGGAATAAGACGTAGGGATTTAGGAGGGTGTGGTGGGCTATATGAGTGAATGTATGCTCCCAACATTGACGTTCAGTATCAATGATTAGCTTAACACATCAATGCTTATGTTTTTCATTGAGTATTTAAAGCATCTTCACCCGAAGATGAACCTCACTGGTTTCAGGCACAGAGCATTTTACTGTCCGGTATCAAAATCGGTTCCAGCATTCCCGTTCTATGGACATTTTCATAAGAAAAGCTGCAGACAATATAAATCAATATGAAGAAATACCAGTGAAAATCTGAAGGATGGGGAAACCTTTGACTGAAGATGAGTCTTCCCCTATACCTTGATCAGGGAAGCATCTGAGGGAGTGGTCCTTGCAGATAAGAGGGAAACCAGGCAGCAATGTTGTAGGATTTGAAGTGATACTTTTAATGTCTTGGCCAGCCAATCCAGAGACTTGTGTATCATAAGTGGAATTGCAGGAATGCATGCCTGTCCCTGTGACTGGGGAAACTCTGACCTTGGGCTGCATGTAGTCTCCTAGGCTCTAGGGTACTGGGTGTCAAAGGCCTGAAGACGCCAAGGTATTCTTTCAAGCCCTGAAGTGTTCATTATGTGCTGTGTGTGTGTGTCTCCTGCCCTCTCCTCTCTCCATGGCCTTGTTCAAGACTGAATGTCATGACTATTGTTGTCTTCAGTAATCTCTCGAAAGAGGTCACCACTAACCATTCCTTTCCTGTTTTAGATTGTGTTCACTTTGTTTAGTTGGTGGCCTGTTCAGGAGTATGTCCTTGTAAGTAACTTGTGAATCACTGTGGTCAGTGGGTGTGGGCTGGAATACCAGAAATGCTAATGTGCAATGTTTCCTTGTGGCAGAAAGAGGCAGGGTTGTTGTCGGGTTTCACTGTGGGGAGTGGTGGGCTGCTAAAAGGGAGGTTTTGCGTGGCCTGGCGGGGCACTTCTCACTTCTCACTCATTCACTCACCAACCCACACCCTTTTGAGGACAGAGGTCTGTTTGAAAGAACAGGTAGCAGAAACACCCACGGGTTAGCTATTATCTCACTGGCAACATGGTCCAACACATCTAGGCTAATCCCGTCAGGGCCCATTTACCCTGTTTATGCCATTACACACATTAAATCAAACATTAAAACACACTCTCCCTCTGCTTTTGTTGGCAGTAGGGTGTAAGTGTGTGAGTCAGTCTATGGGACTATCCCATTGAAATATTTTTCTAAAGCTCTGTGGTGCCCTGAGAAATATGTGATTATATTTGTCTGTGGAAGACAAAGAGTTAAACATTTTTTTTACTTGAATTCAATATTTCCCCACAGTTCGCAACATTACCGGTCAAAAGTTTTGGAACACCTACTCATTAAAGGGTTTTTCTTTATTTTAAAAATTTTTTTCTATGTTGTAGAGTGATAGTGAAGACATAATGTTATTCATAGTTTTTATAACTTTTCTAATACATCAATAAAAATCCATTTAGCTTCAAATGAATAATGTAAAAACAAAGTGTTGGAGAAGAAAGTAAAAGTGCAATATGTGCCATGTAAGAAAGCTAACGTTTTAAGTTCCTTGCTCAGAACATGAGAACATATGGTGGTTCCTTTTAACATGAGTCTTCAATATTCCCAGGTAAGACGTTGTAGTTTATTATAGGAATTAAAATGTCATACAAAGAACAGCATACAAACAAATGGATAGCATACGATCATAGATTAATTTGACTATACAAGTTTACACACAATTACAATGGCAGTCACAATAATCACAAGAATGGCTTCAGATCAAAGTCTACGTTGAGACCGAAGGGCGCAAGGGCCTCCCTAGGAGAGGGGGTGACCTTGATAATCTATTGTTAAAACGAGAGGCTGCCTGGATCTTTAGTTTAAAGACCCTTGCGCCCTTCGGTCTCAACGTAGACTTTGATCTGAAGCCATTCTTGTGATTATTGTGACTTTGCCATTGTAATTGTGTGTAAACTTGTATAGTCAAATTAATCTATGATCGTATGCTATCCATTTGTTTGTATGCTGTTCTTTGTATGACATTTTAATATTTGATTATTAACCAATGATATTAGGCCACTCCTGGCCATGATTACAGACACCTGTGTCTTTGATACGATATAAACGAGTCATCCCGCAGTGTTTGTGATTATACCCTGATGAAGACAGCTTGGCTGTCAAAACGTTGGTATTACATTTTTGCATCTGAGCTCCAAGAGTGTGCGGCTTTCTTTTATTTTCTAATATTGCCTGCTAACCTTTCTTTTAGCTAAATATGCAGGTTTAAAAATATATACTTCTGTGTATTATTTTAAGAAAGGCATTGATGTTTACGGTTAGGTACACGTTGGAGCAACGACAGTCCTTTTTCACGAATGTGCACTGCATAGATTATATGCAAAGCAGGACAAGCTAGATAAACTAGTAATATCATCAAACTAGTAATATCATCAACCATGTGTAGTTATAACTAGTGATTATGATTGTTTTTTATAAGTTTAATGTTAGCTAGCAACTTACCTTGGCTTCTTACTGCATTCACGTAACAGGCAGGCTCCTCGTGAGGCAGGTGGTTAGAGAGTTGGACTAGTTAACCGTAAGGTTGCAAGATTGAATCCCTGAGCTGACAAGGTAAAAATCTGTTCTGCCCCTGAACAAGGCAGTTAACCCACAGTTCCTAGGCCGTCATTGAAAATAAGAATGTGTTCTTAACTGACTTGCCTCGTTAAATAAAGTTGTAAAAAAAATGAATCAGGCCTTCATGGTCGAATTGCTGTAAAGAAACCACTACTAAAGGACACCAATAATAAGAAGAGACATGCTTGGACCAAGAAACACGAGCAATGGACATTAGACTGGAAATTTGTCCATTAGTCTGGAGTCCAAATTTGAGATTTTTGTTTCCAACCGCCGTGTCTCTTTGTGAGATGCGGTGTGGGTGAATAGATGATCTCTGCATTTGTATTTCCCACCGGAAAGCATGGAGGAGGAGGTGTTATGGTGTGGTGGTGCTTTGCTGGTGACACTGTCTGTAATTTATTTATAATTCAAGGCACACTTAACCAGCATGGCTACCACAGCATTCTGCAGCGATACGTCATTCCATCTGGTTTGGGCTTAGCGGGACTATCGTTTGTTTTTCAACAGCACAATGACCCAACACACCGCCAGGCTGTGTACGGGCTGTTTGACCAAGGAGAGTGGAGTGCTGCATCAGATGACCTGACCTCCACCAAATTGAGATGGTTTGAGATGAGTTGGATCACAGTGTGAAGGAAAAGCAGCCAACAAGTGCTCAGCATATGTGGTAACTCCTTCAAGACTGTTGGGAAAGCATTCCAGGTGAAGTTGGTTGAGAGAGTGCCACGAGTGTGCAAAGCTGTCATCAAGGCAAAGGGTGGCTATTTGAAGAATTTCAAATATAACACATTTTGATATGTTTAACTTTTTTGCTTACTATATGATTCCATATGTTATTTCATAGTTTTGATATCTATACTATCATTCTAAAATGTAGAAAATGCAAAAAAATAAATAAGAAACCCTTAAATGAATAGGTGTTCTAAAACCTTTGACAGGTAGTGTGTAGAATGTTTCAACATGCACTTTACATAAAATCCACCAACTTATTTAGTTAAGCTGTGGTTGCTAAAGAATTGTTCTGGTCTAAAGCAGTGTGGTGTGTTTTGTGTGTGTATATAGGGAATAGAGTGCCTTTTGAGAACAGCCTTCTCCAGTGAGGCATTGGAACAGGACAGGATGGTATGCAGAAACCCTTCTGTTACCCAGACTCAGCACTGTTGAGGCCCCCAAGACAATTATCCTAGGCTGGGACATGACAACACTCCAAATGAATGAACACCACAACACAGCGTCAGCTAGACTCACAGTAACGCAGCTTTAGCTCTATTTGGACAGGATACGTTTTACTGGGGGATACTCTGATGATACTTAACCTGTGTGAATAGTCATCCCTGTTTTTTGAGGGATATTACAGTTGAACAGGTGCTGCACTCAGTTTGGGTAAGAACAAATTGACGCTTAAAACAAAGTGCTATGCACATAGCCTATAGATGAACGATCTGTTCTGTAATATATCAACCTTCCTAGTGCCATTCTTCTCTTTTAAAAGATGAGGTGGACGATATCGTGTCAATGAATTGATACATTGACAAATGTCAGTTAATTAAATATCTGCGTAGGTTACAGTTTACGGTTCTTATTGATATGCATTATTATTTGGACTTTCTCTGAACTGAAGGCCATTAGGCCAATATTAGGATGTCCCTAGACATATTAAATATCTTCACACCTAGAAGAGCCTCCAGGCTTCTGTCATAATGGTCAATTGTGAAAGTCATGGTCAAATAATGACTGTCAGTTCGGTGAAACGAATCCCGTAGGAATCGCCTACTGGAAAAACAGACATGCTGGGGTAATAATTACATAACCGAGGTTCTATAGCAATACTAGTGTCCTGTGCAGATGGGACTTCAGATACTCACCTGTCTCTTCAGCTCTTCTATCAGCTCTTCTCCATCAAAGTGGATGTAAGGGAACATAAAGGAGGCTAATAGGGCGCTGACCTATTGACCCCGGTGTTACTGCTTGACAGCGGTGTAGAGATCAACCTTGTAGTATACTATACACACAACATTGACCTGGACTTCCTACCTAAAACAGGAAATAATGTATCCCCATCAGTTCCCTGTAGTAGCCAGGCTGTACACTTGCACAGAAGGATGGATGCTCTTCAGTCTGTGCACTAAAGCATGTTGTATCTGACTGAATTATGTGTGATTTGAATTGGGGCCCTCTTGATCCACTTTAATTGGTATTTTGTGCCTCCTAATTTGGTTAGTCGCCAGTCCTGTATAATGCCGCTACAGAACCATATACTGGCCCTCTTTATATCAAAAGCATTATAGCAATGTATGCTGACACGTGTATGTCACTGTTTTAACCCATTTACTCAGTGTATATACAATAGAAGTAGAAGACCGTACATTTAGAAGTAATCCTTTTTCTATCGCTCTACCATCTACATCAGTGAGTAATGATGACAGTGAGTACACCCATGGATGTCCTGCACTGCTTCTGGTAGACACGGGATGATCTGGGTCTGATGACTCATCTCCTGTCAAACGGCTTGCATCTCCAATATAGAGTTACTTTTGACCAGAGCCCATGGGAGGGGGGGAGAAAGTATATAAGATTGTGGTATTATTTTTGAAACGATGTTATAGCAATTATTTGTTGTTGATAAGCAGCGTTATCTAGTGCTAGTCGACTGTACCTGCACCAAAACTCTGGTATTTTTCACCCTATAACTTGTTCTACATCTTTTCTTTAAAATTTACAGCAAAACATGTTTTCAGTACTTTTTTGATTTCCCTGACCGAAACTCATTTTTTCATGCTCTCTCTCTGCAGCAGACATAGAGTGAGCAATACGTTTGGGACATCAAATTGCAATAAATATAGAATCAAGAGAATTGCAATAAATATTGTATTGGCATCTAATTATCGTGTGGTCCCTGGCAATTCCCCTCCCTACTATATAGTGCATTATAAAGGCGATAGGGTGTCATTTTAGGACACGGGCCTGGATCTAGTGTTTTTGTGCGTGCTCTTTCAGCTAATTTTGTTGTTCCATGTCTTCCCTCTGTTCTTGAGAGCTGTTGCTGTCTTCCCCCACATGGCCCCTCATGCCCAGTCAGCACCTCCTTCCCTGCCTTCCCACTCTGACAGAGAGACACCATCGGCCCACAGTCCTAACTACATGAAGAGAGAACCCTCACCCATCTGATCCCCCAACCCATCTGAACATCATGTTTCCCCCCACTCAATCTCCAGACCTCTAGGACACAGTGGAGTTGGGGATTATGAAACCAGTCTTGTCAACTTTGAGGCCCATGTTACTGTATGCCAGTTGACACACTATGAGGCTGGAAAGTTTATTTTCCATTTTTGATTCTGCTGAAGTTCTGGAACAGCGTCAACAGAGACAAGGTCGGAGAGTTGGCTGCTTCGTCAGAGAAGTTCTCAGTTGAACCAGACGTTCCTTCACAGAACATTTTTATTTTATTTTACCTTTATTTAACCAGGCAAGTCAGTTAAGAACAAATTCTTATTTTCAATGACGGCCTAGGAACAGTGGGTTAACTGCCTGTTCAGGGGCAGAATGACAGATTTGTACCTTGTCAGCTCGGGGGTTTGAACTTGCAACCTTCCGGTTACTAGTCCAACGCTCTAACCACTAGGCTACGGGAAGTTTATTCAAGTGTAGCCTGAAAGGCAGTTGAGGCCAGTTGAACAGGGACTGTGTTATCTGCCAGTTCAGCTCCTTCATGCTGTCTACTAAGCATAATGGACTGAGATGAATACATGTTTTTCTTTGCTCAAGAGGTCCATTGGTTCCTGTCACCATGTGATCATGCCTCCCTTCAAAACAACAGAGTAACTCAAAGGACAGTGTTGGGAGTATGTCAGCTGTGTCATGCCGCCAAACCAACCACTCACACCTCACTGTGAATCTCTGTAGTGTTTATCAAGTCTGCCAAAGTCACACAGAGCACCTCTTTGTGTTACCTTGTTACAATCATAGTAGTCGGGATAAACACTGCCTGTCTGTTCGTCTGATTTCATCAGGATATCTATTATTGTGCCACTCATCTCAAACATGACACGTCTGTGACTCAATCAAGTGACGTACAAACACATATCTTGTGGTTTGTACTCCTCAGGCCTGTCACAAGCTCTCAAAAGTGACTATTTTCCACACTCCCAACATACAACGAATTTGATTGTCACACTGTCAGTGAGTGAAGAGTTTGCTCGGCCAACATTGAGACCCAGGCCCCCTCTCTCTCTCCTAGCTCCCTGGTTAAGCTTTTCGTCAGGAACAGTTCAAACCTCGCTAACCCTTTTAATGGGACCATAACCATTGAACTCATTTCCAGGTTTTGTTCCGTTAGTGGCACTGTGATGAAGACACTGGACTTACTCTTTCCTCCCTGACTGAGCTTTCATATTAAGGTTACATTCCACAGACACTTCCTTCCAAGTCGGCCAGCTGTCCCACCACTGCCAAGACATTCCTCAGTATTTCATCTTATTTCTGTCCAATATTACCACCTCTGGCTATTCAACCCTCACAGATCACTCAATGCTTAATTGAACAACATTTAGTAACTTGTCTGTTTCATTCTTAGACTTAATTTTACTGCAGGAAAGTTGGTGCATTAGACTCGCTACATAAAGGAGGTGAACTACGTGAGACTGAATAGCTGTCACAAACACAGATGCTGCAGAATCTGTGGGATAGTTGAGTTCAGGGAAATTCAATAGTAACGGAAATACGCAGAGACTCATTAATTTTTTTTCTCACATAAAATGTATGGCAATCAAAGACCATTGATTTTCAAAGTTAAACTAACAATACAACTCTATGCACAAGGACTACCTTTAACAATTTACACAGCATTTGACAAAAACACACTTATTAGAAGAACACCCTAGATGCAAAGAACCCCCCCCCCCCCCAGAAATCAAAGCCTTTGCTTATTCCACATTTTTAGTATAGAAAATGGTTGAAAAATGTAAATATGCCTTAAGTCATTTTTTAAAATGTTTATTTTCATTTGACATGCTAGGATTGAACTTTGCTTGTTGGTGCTCATGGGTCCTTTCAGATGGAAATGACCTTGAGATACCATATGTCTGGTGACTGGATGGATTTGGGCTACCTGGGAGTGGTGCAGTTTTGTACTCTGTTGTCAGTCAGGATGTTTGTTCAGGATGGTTTGTGAGTCACTAACAGTGATGCAGCTATGAATGGCTGCCTTAAACGTGTCTGCTAGATCCACTCTTGAGGCAGTGGGAGCACAAAGGATGGACTGAAAGTGGAATGTAAGAGTTGTAGATGTTATGGAAGGTCTATGTTTCAAGGCCATGGGGAGTGGCTCATGGTGGACTGTACTGTTCTCCTGCCGCCTGTTATCCCTCCCCACGACTTAGTTCCTTAGCATAATTCTTTAGTCCAGTTTATAGAAATGAAATCAGCCATTAGATCCATTGAGTGATTGTTTCTTTGGTCCTATCACTCAAGTCCCCCCAGACTCTTTGACTGACTGACTGCCTTATGGATTTACCAGAGGCTTCAAATACAGTCTTTAGAAAGCTAATCTGATCTGAGGCTATCTCTCATAATTTTTTCCCCCAACCACCTCTACTCTCTTCCAGTAAAATAAACATTTCATAACTGCAATGCAGAACAGATGGGATCAGAGGAAGATGATCTCTGCTCCAGTTATAATTACAATTGTCGAACATTAGAATATTTCCTGTAGAAGTGCTGTATGAAAAATACATATTTTGAAATGATAGTTTGACGTATGTACTGTAGATCACTGACCTATTCACCCTTGTTTGTAAGCACTCTGGTATACTGAATAATTGAATAATTGTATCTCCACAGAGTGTAGATAAGGATGGTTTGCAGCAGTGTCCTGAAGGGTTGTGGGTTGGTTTATGTGGTATTAGAATATGATTGGTCCACAGAGCAGTAGATGGGAGGACCCAAGCCGTGGTTTGCGTCCCAAATGGCACCCTGTTCCCTATATACTGCACTATGTTGACCAGAGTAAAAGTAGTGCGCTATTAAGGGAATAGTGCCATCTGGAACACAGGGGCTGTTCTGTCCCCTACGCCTGGCCTGGTTCCAGCTATCCCTCCTGACTCTCTCTCTCTCTGGAAGAGGGTGAACCCCTGAGCCTGAGTCTCCCTCTACCCTGCCAGCAGGCCATTCCTCCCTACGCTACGTTTACAGTCTCCCTCTACGCTGCCAGCAGACCATTCCTCCCTACGCTACGTTTACAGTCTCCCTCTACGCTGCCAGCAGACCATTCCTCCCTACGCTACGTTTACAGTCTCCCTCTACGCTGCCAGCAGACCATTCCTCCCTACGCTACGTTTACAGTCTCCCTCTACGCTGCCAGCAGACCATTCCTCCCTACGCTACGTTTACAGTCTCCCTCTACCCTGCCAGCAGACCATTCCTCCCTACGCTACGTTTACAGTCTCCCTCTACGCTGCCAGCAGACCATTCCTCCCTACGCTACGTTTACAGTCTCCCTCTACGCTGCCAGCAGACCATTCCTCCCTACGCTACGTTTACAGTCTCCCTCTACGCTGCCAGCAGACCATTCCTCCCTACGCTACGTTTACAGTCTCCCTCTACGCTGCCAGCAGACCATTCCTCCCTACGCTACGTTTACAGTCTCCCTCTACGCTGCCAGCAGACCATTCCTCCCTACGCTACGTTTACAGTCTCCCTCTACGCTGCCAGCAGACCATTCCTCCCTACGCTACGTTCACAGTCTCCCTCTACCCTGCCAGCAGGCCATTCCTCCCTACGCTACGTTTACAGTCTCCCTCTACGCTGCCAGCAGACCATTCCTCCCTACGCTACGTTTACAGTCTCCCTCTACGCTGCCAGCAGACCATTCCTCCCTACGCTACGTTTACAGTCTCCCTCTACCCTGCCAGCAGACCATTCCTCCCTATGCTACGTTTACAGTCTCCCTCTACGCTGCCAGCAGACCATTCCTCCCTACGCTACGTTCACAGCACCACTCTCTCTAAATAAAGGGGATGGTAAAAACCAAACAGATGATTTTTATTCCGTTCTCTCTGAGGTAGACCGACATAAAGAGACCAAGTTAACACCAGAAACCTAAGTAAGCCTTGTCTAAACCAGAATGGCCCTGTAGTCACACTAACAGAGTGCTAAACTAGTTTGTTGAAGGTCCAGGGGTGTAACTCTGAAGTCGGGACTTTTCAGTTTCACAAACGGGTTGATAGTGTGCCAGGTTTGTTGCCATGCCAACGCCATTTGGTAAAATATTGAAATGCTGAACTGAAGGCTAACTCTAATGCAAACACTGCCGTGTGGACATTCTGATAAAGGACACAAAGGACCACGTGAAATGTGGTAATTATTTCTTTACACTGTGCTAAGCGTAGTAAATAGTGATCGAGGTAACCGGCAAAAGGCGACCCTTTGCGTTCAGACGGTTACTTAACACGTGAATGAAGAATACACTAACTAATACATCACTATTGACCGGGAATGTCGTCATACAACGTTTGATTTGCAACACCTCGGGTCTGTTCGGGGATGTAGCATTACAGAACATTTCGATAGAAGTGTAGAAATGTTATGGATAGAGCTGACATGACTCCATATCTTCCAACACTGAGTGTTTCATGTCCCCTAATATAGCCTTGTCCTTCCTTCCTCCCGCAGCCAGGACAGGCGAGGTGATTGGAGAGTTTAGCCGTCTGTATGAGCAACAGTATGCAGTGGCCCTTTTCAACAAGGTCCGCTTTGACATCGAGGGAGGAGGTGGGCCCCAGCCACAGCTACTGCACCGCAAGGTAATTAGCTTTCTCCTCCACTCCTCTTGTCCTCTACTCTGTTTCTGCCCTGATAAGATGACAGAATAACACCTGAAGTTCTGACATTTGGAACACTTTGCCCACATTATGTTGAAACTCGCCTCGCTATATCATTATCAGTTTGTTCTGAAGATTGAAGTGTGTTCAGATATAATAGTAGCTACAGCATGAGAAGTCCTTGCCACTCCCACTTAAGCCAGAGGAGTAAACAGTAGTTTAGAGTTCTGTGCTACGCTACAGAAAGAATCATTCAAGGAGCATTGAGATATTTCCATCTCTGTGTAACAGATGTGAAGTACAAGTTACCATGGTGTGATGCCACTGTCCCTGAGGTATCAAGTCAACCGTGCTACGAATGGAGGGAGCAACAATCTAGCTTGTGACTTCTTGAGCCACTGCCACATTTGACTTCAGGGCGAGTGACGTCACTGCAGAGGACCCTAGGGCTCGATTTAAATCCGTATCGCTGAAGATCTGCTTTGTAGCGCGATGGACATTTTAAAGGCAATGTTCCCGCCTTAGCAGAGACTGCATTTACAGTAAACGTTGTCATGTCGGCTCAATTAGACATGACCTTTACATTTCAACCGCTCTATAAAGGCGATTTGCACATGGGCCACTAAACGGCAATTGAACCGCAATAATATTTGCCTACCGTGTGTCGTGACCAGCGGTCCCGGGTTGTCAGCTCGAATGTTGTCGTAAAAGAGTTGGTCAACCATGCGTAGGGAATGTTCAAGACTTTTCCAGCTGCCGCCCTTCTCCCAGAACCTTTGATGCTTTCCGCAGCCAGTCTGTAAGCGCATTAATGCTGAACATAAGCGCTATGGTTTGAATCGAGCCCCTAGTATAACTATTTTATTAGGCTTCTCCTGAGGGTCCAGGGTTAAGCCTGTTGCCCTGTTTTTAAAGGCCCGTAACACTCTCGTAAAGAGAAACAGTTAGCTACATTCTGTCTGGCGTTACAGCTGCACTGACAATGCTAACTACATGAGGCTGTGTAAGAGATTGCAGTTTTATTGTCAGTGAGGTTTTTGAGGAATGTCGGCTGTTTTCCTGAGAACAACAATACTGTCTTGATGGGCAAATGATTGGATAAATTACTCAACACTACTGTGTCTAGACTACATTTGAGACATCACAGACAGTAGTACCACATGGCAATGTAGTAAGTATACCTGATGTTTCAAGAGGAACTCCAAGGCTTTAAATAGTAGGCCAGTCCTTGGTCCATGAAGATGGACCAGTCCACCAAAGAGGTGATGTCCCTAGATGCCAGTCATCAGAAGGTTTTTACAGACTCCCCTGTCCGGCCCATTCAGGTTCCTCTGGAGAATAGATCCATCTTCTCTGGAGCTCTGTTCCAGTTTCTGGAGGAGAACAATAAATGGAGAAACCACTTCATCTTCGTTCCTGACTCCTACACTATCAACTACTATGACAACAAAGCGGTAAGGGAAGACTTCATTCAAATGCCCCCCCCCCCCCATTATGATGGTGCATTTGTCAGTATTAGTGAATTGGCTAATAAAATGTGTCAATCCCTGTAATATACATGGAGTTCTAGATGTGTATTATATCTGCAAGGCTCATTCTCATAAATGTCATATTGTCAACAAGTTTAGTATTTGGGGATAAAGATGCAATAGAGCATTACATCTGCCTTGTCCTTGTGTTCCCCGTCAGTCTCACGAGAGAGGTCTTCACCCCAAGGGAAACATCAACTGTGCTGGGTACAAAGTGCTGACTTCAATGGATCAGTACCTGGAGCTGCTCAACAACAGCCTGCCTGGTGAGCACATGTTGGGACTGAGAACCAGGGAAGGGGGCGAGGCACATGTTGGGACTGAGAACCAGGGAAGGGGGCGAGGCACATGTTGGGACTGAGAACCAGGGAAGGGGGCGAGGCACATGTTGGGACTGAGAACCAGGGAAGGGGGCGAGGCACATGTTGGGACTGAGAACCAGGGAAGGGGGCGAGGCACATGTTGGGACTGAGAACCAGGGAAGGGGGCGAGGCACATGTTGGGACTGAGAACCAGGGAAGGGGGCGAGGCACATGTTGGGACTGAGAACCAGGGAAGGGGGCGAGGCACATGTTGGGACTGAGAACCAGGGAAGGGGGCGAGGCACATGTTATGCAGGTTAACTTTTACTGTCATGAATCTTGCCCTGGCACCAAAACTGAGCGATTTCTGCAGGATGGGCCAGCTGATAAGTCAAAATTGTCTGTCATGAAAACAAACATTAGCTTTTTGGTCTTAATTTAGGATTAGGCATTAGGGTTAGCAGTGTGGTTAGGGTTGACATCAGAGTTCGTGGCTGTGCCAGCTAGTGAACACTGCAGAGCTGCCTCCAGGGCAAGATTCAGGACCATAAATTCCAACCTACATATGTTAAGACTCCTCCCATAAATGCCATATGTCATCATTTTAAAGAGGAACGGAGACCTCGTATTGCACTTATGAACGGCTCGCTGTTATTTGATGTAATGTGGGCATGTTCCTGTTTCCGAAGGGCTGTTTTTGTGCTACTGGATGGTTCACGACGTGTGCAGAAAGGATCACTTCCTGGCTGGTGCAGGACTGTTTGATGCAGTGTTGTATAGACTGTAAATTATTGTCTGAATATTTGGTGTATTGTGAAGGATTGTCAACACAATTTCACCATATCAAAATTCCGGTTACATGTAAATGTACTTGTTGCATAAAGGTTATTGTGATGGTGTGTTTCAGGTGTAAAGGCTAAAGTGGGTAACGCTCCCTTCCTGAAGTGTGCCACCCAGTTCCCCCTGATCCTGTGGCACCCGTACGCCCGCCACTACTACTTCTGTGTGGTGACGGAGAAAGAACAGAAGAAGTGGCATGCAGTCTTTCAGGACTGTGTAAGACATGCCAATGATGGTGCGTATCCCTGTCAAACCAACACAAACATTCAATCCCAGACTCACTGTATTACCCGTCGAGATCATCCTGTCATTCATTCTGTGGTCTATTTCACTCTGTGGTTGTGCGCATGTTGAAACACAAGTGTCCATTTTTATGGTTCTGCGGCATGCTTGAAGGTTCTGCGGCATGCTTGAAGGTTCTGCGGAATGCTTGAAGGTTCTGCGGCATGCTTGAAGGAACTTAATTGCAGTGTTCAAACACAGTGAGTGACCGAAGTGTCTAGATGAATTGGTTCCCAGCCTTGGTCCCAAGGTGTTATGGTGAGGCAGTTATTGAGTAATACATGAAGGCGAGAGCACACATGTCTAGAATCAATGACTTCAAGAGTTTTGATATGTATAGCAAAGTTGTTGATTTAGAGCCCCATTTAACAGTAGTGCATTGCTACTAGCGGTAGCATAATGACATGTTAGCTGTTCCCATAGACTTCCAGTCATTGAGCCAACGACTAATCATTTAAGTGCGCCTTGACAGAAACGTATTAAAATATTGTATTTATTTATTGCAGTGGTGGGCCACCACTGCTTAATGAATATAGGTGAAACACTGGCTCAAGTATTTGAAAGATTTCAAATAGCATTTGAACCCAGGTCTGCCCACTAATATCAGACTAGATATAACTCAAACAGGAAGAGAGATTTGAGCAGGGGAGTGGTGTAGCAGTGAAGTATACACTGAACTGACTGCTGATGAATTGATTGTCTGAACCCAGGAATTATGGCTTCCAGCTGACCACCACCTAGCCAAACCCAGACTGTGTTGTCCTCCCACCATCCTCACTGTCTCTTGATGTGTCCCATCATGTTTCTCATGCAACAGCCTCTCTGCAGAAATTTAGATTGATCAACAGTGATAGAAGTGTCACCTGGCTCCATACATGTCTGTGTCAATATAAAAGCCTAGTAGGTTTACAATCCAGTACATTATGATCAAATGGGGACTGTTAACAATCCTCCTAGGGACTTACTGATAGTGTTTTGAATTAGGCCACCCATGTTGGCTCTGTAGAGCTGCACAGCAACTATGCTGGCAGAGACTGACGTATAGCTACATAGTTTATACATAGTTCTATGGTTTTGGCTTCATTTCCTCTACAGCATGTGTCAAACTCATTCCATTGCGTGTCTGTGTGTTTACGCTCCTCCCTTGTACTTCATTGTTGAGTTAAGGTCACTGGTTAGTAAGGAACTCCCCTCACCTGGTTGTCTGGGTCTTAATTGAAAGGAAAAAACAAAAACCAGCTGACACTAGGCCCTCCATGGAATGAGTTTGACACCCCTGATCTACAGTATAATAAGCAGCCACAGCACTTGAGCATTGACATCTGTACTAACATCCAGTTAGTTATAATGTCCAAGCAGACACAAACTCGGGTGAATGTTGCATTGGAATAGCCTGTGTCCCATTCTGTTTGTGCTGTCATACCAACTCCCTGTCATGGTTTGGTTTGACAATGACCACACCAACAGATCTGGGACCAGGCTAGTAATTGGACAGATTTGGATTCTGGGATAGACTATGTCCCCATAGCGACAGGGAAGACAGTCTCTGAGAGGGAGTAGCTACCTGCCACGCTGTTTACTTTCCTCCGTATTTGCGAGCTTACGTAAACCGTATGCCATACACATGATTCAATATGTTTTAGAACTGGCGTCATGTAAACTTGGTTCCAACAGTTTCATCATTGACAGGAAGGAAATGAAGTCTGCTGTATCTGTCTGCACAGGGCCTGTGTTTGGTTATTGTGTGCAGACTAATGTTTTACTTTAATTGCAGTGTGTCATGTTTTTATATACATGTATTATGAGTAGACCAGGAATACTTGGAGGTTTATTTATTTTTAGCAGGGTGAATGTGAGGACAGTGTTTTGGGACGAGATCTATGCTCCCTGAACTAAGAAAAAAGAGCTGTACTGTACTCACTCCATTCTCTTTAGCCTCTACGTGGCCACCAGAGTTATCTTTCATTGAGGAATAAATCGGATTAGAAAAGAAACAGTCATGTCTGTAGAGAATCCCAAGAATGACAGCTGCCTCTTGCCTGCTCAAAGATTCCTTTACCAGATTTTCTCTATTAAGTTAGAGTTTGTTCCATTTGTCTAAACAACGGGTCTACGGTAAGCCCCGGGGGTCTTCCTTCATGCCCTCTCCCTCTCAACATAAAACATGTGGCCAGCTCATGCTAAATTCCCTACAGACACTTTCTTGTTATGTCAGAAAACAAACTGTCCTCTAACTCCCAGATACTGTCAGCAGTACTTAGCATGTCTACTATACAACAGTGGATGACTCAATTAAGTCACAAAATGACTCTAATTAAACCATCAGATTGTGGACCAGGAGTGCTTAGTCAGGCAATCCATCCCTGTGCTCGTTTTGTGTCATTGTTATTTAACCTTTTTAATTAACCAGGCAAGTCGGTTAAGCACAAGTTCTACCCCAGCCAAACCTGGACAACGCTGGGCCAATTGTACGCCCCCTATGGGACTTCCAATCCCGGACGGCTGTGATACAGACTGGATTCGTACCAGGGACTGTAGATGCACTGAGATGCAGTGCCTTAGACCTCTGAACCACTCGGGAGCCCTGTTACTACACAGCTGATTCAAATGATCAAAGCTTGATGGTTAGGTGTTTTTATTATTTTGAGTAAGCTGTGTAGTGCTATAGCAAAAACCCATATAGTGTACCCCTTGGGGTCCTGAGGACCAAGTTTGGGGAAACACTGGTTTAGGGTTTAACTATCCATTTATGTTTCAGTCGTTTTAAGGATTAGCACTTCAAGTACTGTGATCTCTTTATTAGGGTTGCAAAAGGAGGGTATATTACTATACATTTTAGAAGTTTACCTGAGAACTACCAGAGTTTTGGTATCTTTCAAGGATTTTGTGTAATCCATCACTAAACATCTAGTGGCCCTTTTGGGTACTTCAGATTCTAACAGGTGTCTGTAATGATCCTGGCCCTCTGGTAAAATAGATTTTAGAATTAAACATGTAACGACTGTAAAACATGATCCTAAATATAAACCCACTTAGTGCATACAATTTGGTGTTTTAATATGAGGCTTTCAGCATGAAATATCCTTACATTTTTTTAAACACTTACACAAAGTATTTTTGGTGTCAAACTGGTAGCAGTTTTGGAAAAAAGTAAATGGTTGGCAGAGTTGCAGAGGAAATTAGAAATTATGCTTTTTGTTATGCTATTTCTGGAACTATATGGTCTTTGTACTAAACTCCTGGACATATGGACACAGATGTATATAATTTTGAAGTTATTCAAGTATAAATGACCAAAGTTATGATACATTTTCCAAAATTACTGAAGATTCTGGGAACTTTGGTAAATTACCGGTAGTTTTTCACCTCTACTCCTTATAACGGTAGGTAACCTAGTGGTTAGAGCATTGGGCCAGTAACTGAAAAGTTGCTGGATCGAATCATCCTTGAGCTGACAAGGTATAAATCTGTCGTTCTGCCCCTGAACAAGGCAGTTAACCCACTGTTCCTAGGCCGTCATTGTAAATAAGAATTAGTTCTGTACTGACTTGCCTAGTTAAATAAAGGTTAAACTATTTTATTTTGAATTGCCTTATGACCCAATGCACAGACCAGCCTATACACAGCATATCACTAAATGTATACAATTTGTAGAAGCTCCAGTCTGATCCACCATCATAAAGAGGTGACCACAATGTTATGGAACCAGTCTGTAGCATGCACATGCACATCCCATAATGTCAGGGGTTCTCAAACCTCTCGTCGGGAACCCCATGCCGTTCCATGCATTTGAACTATTCCAGAGCTAGCACACCTGATTTCAACTTATCGTCAAGTCCTTGACGAGGGGAATCATATTAGATACAACAAACATGTGAAACGCCTGGGGGTCCCCGATGAGAGGTTTCGGGACCATTGCCAAATGGCACCCTATTCCCTATATAGTACCAAAGTAGTCCCTGGTCAAAAGTAGGTCACTACATAGTGAATAGGCTTCCATTTGGGATGCACACCAAGTGTTCATGGAGCCAGGCCCTGAGTGGACAGACAATGTGTCGTACTGCTGGCAGCATAGCTTCGTGTTTAGATTGCAGGCTCAGTAAACTCTGGTATGTGGTGGCAATTCATTTCCTTGGCTGGGCCGCCCCTCCTCTCTGGCTCTTCAATGGTATTATAATTGTTTACTGTTATCACTTCGCTTTAACAGCAGTGGATTTGTCATTCATGCTAATAAAGCTTATTTGAATCCGAAAGACCCGTACGTACACGTGTCTGCTCTGAAGCTGGTCCCTCTGACAATGCAGACTATTTAAAAATCAGTCTAAAAAGAAATAGCCTGACCAGCTCCTGATAAGGACATAGCTAACATGCCCCAGCTGTGACCCAGGCTTGGGTAGTGTGTGTAGCAGTGTTAATTTTGGCACTTTTTATTATTTTGTCTACTCTGTCATTTTGTCTAAAATATTAAGTCATAGTCACGTTGTAATTTGAATAATGACTTGATCTAGTTACAAAGTGAGCCATTTTAGTCAACCAAATACCCTTTAATTAGAGTCACATCACATTTGTATTGCCTCAGTAACCTATAGTAAACAAATCACTTACTTCCATGTGCACTAACATATATATATATATATATATATATATAGCCTTGTCCTACCAAAATGTTTTTCCTATTCTCTTCATAATAGCAGAAATATGACATGTATAAAAGTATGTGTTGCAGCGACGTCATTGTTATCAGACACTGCAGCCACAACGGTGTCCAAAGTAGAACTGGACTTTCGCCCAGTGATGTAGTCAAGTCACTAAACCTAGAGCCCCAAGTCCCCTGTGCTCGAGTCGCAAGACGCTGTGGCTAAAGTCTGAGTCCCAGTGCTCCAGTCCTGATCCAGGAGCTCACGTCTGAGTCACTGGGTCCACATGAACTCAAAGCCACCGGTCAGCTGTATTGGTACTTCCCAGTAGGACCAGTCCTCCATTGGAATGAATGACATTCTACAGTATTTCAAGTCCATGTTTAAAGGACAAAATTACATGTATTTTTGTTTGTTATAATGGAGACTAACATTAGCAGCAAAACAATTACTTTAAGAAATATTTATTTTTGAGGTTCAGTTCACAAAATATAATTTTAAAGTATGTCTGTCATAGAATAAATGTGTCAAAGAATGTAGACATTAATAAATAAGTTTCTATAGATTCCAAATCTTACAATGGAGGAGTGCCAAGATGGCTGTGCGGGGGTTTCAATACAATGTAAACCATCAGTCATCATGGTTTACAGTGCCTTCGGAAAGTATTCAGACCCCTTGACTTTTTCCACATTTTGTTACGTTACAGCCTTATTCAAAAATGATATAAAATAGTTTTTTCTCCTCATCAATCTACACACAATACCCCATAATAATAAAGCAAAAATAGTTTTGTGGAAATATTTGTACTTTTATGACAAATTTAAAAAACTGATCATGTTTACATAACTATTCAGACCCTTTACTCAGTACTGTGTTGAAGCACCTTCTGGCAGCGATGACAGCATCTATTCTTCTTGGGTATGATGCTACAAGCTTGGCACACCTGTATTTGGGGAGTTCTTTCCCGTTCTTCTCTGCAGAGCCTCAAGCTCTGTCACGTTGGATGGGGAGCGTCTCTGCACAGCTATTTTCAGGTCTCTCCAGAGATGTTCGATCGGGCTCTGACTGGGCCACTCAAGGACGTTCAGAGACTTGTCCCAAAGCCACTCTACTTAGTCATCTTTTTGCTGTTTTGGGGGCCCTTGAAATCCCTCCATTTTCTCCTGAGGCAGTGCCAAAATAAATGGCCTGGCCCCACCCTTAATCTCACTCACTCACAGAGAGAGGGAAGGGGGGGTCTGGGCCTGTGCACTTCCTGCCTGTAGCCATGTGCTCTGGTAGATTTCCCAGGCCTCTCACACAGCCCTACCCTGCCCTGCACACATTCACTTCCTGCCTTTGTCATAGCTGGAGTCCACACACACAGCAATTACACAATCGCATTGAGTTAATTTCTAAATTCTCCCGTTTTTATCACAACACAGGGTAGCTCTCTAGGGGCCTCCTGTTGAGTTGTTTGGATGGAGAGCCTGTGCATGCAATTCTAAATCTGGATTCCAAACACAGCTGGATGCGTTCATTATTACTTCATTTTGACGCTTTCAGCAGCGGTGGAGATAATCTAAGCAGGGGGAGCAGGTGGTGTGATTGAACTCTATCCATTAGGGGGAGCAGGTGGTGTGATTGAACTCTATCCATTAGGGGGAGTAGGTGGTGTGATTGAACTCTATCCATTAGGGGGAGCAGGTGGTGTGATTGAACTCTATCCATTAGGGGGAGCAGGTGGTGTGATTGAACTCTATCCATTAGGGGGAGCAGGTGGTGTGATTGAACTCTATCCATTAGGGGGAGCAGGTGGTGTGATTGAACTCTATCCATTAGGGGGAGTAGGTGGTGTGATTGAACTCTATCCATTAGGGGGAGCAGGTGGTGTGATTGAACTCTATCCATTAGGGGGAGCAGGTGGTGTGATTGAACTCTATCCATTAGGGGGAGCAGGTGGTGTGATTGAACTCTATCCATTAGGGGGAGCAGGTGGTGTGATTGAACTCTATCCATTAGGGGGAGCAGGTGGTGTGATTTTAAAAGTAAACATATCACATTTACATAAGTATTCAGACCTTTACTCAGTACTTTGTTGAAGCACCTTTTTGGCAGCGATTACAGCCTCGAGTCTTCTTGGATATGATGCTACAAGCTTGGCACACCTGTATTTGGGGAGTTTCTCCCATTTCTTCTCTGCAGATGCTCTCAAGCTCTGTCAGGTCGATGCACAGCTATTTTCAGGTCTCTCCAGAGATGTTTGATTGGGTTGAAGTCCGGGCTCTGTCCTTGAGTGGCCCAGCCATTCAGAGACTTGTCCCAAAGCCACTCCTGTATTGTCTTGGCTGTATGCTTAGGGTTGTTGTCCTGTTGGAAGGTGAACCTGTAGCAAAGGTTCTGAATACTTATGTAAATAAGGTATTTATTTTTAGCAAAAAAATCAATACCAGTTTTTGATTTGTCATAGGGTGGTGTGTGTAGATTTGATGGGAGGGGGGGGGGGGGGGTCAATACATTTTAGAATAAGGCTATAACATTACAAAATGTGGATAAATCAAGACGTTTTGAATATGTTCCAAATGTGCAGTATATACACAGTGAGTTAACTGTATATAAACAGAATGAGGTGACCAGCCTTCAGACTACATACGGTACATGGGGAATTAGTTTCAAGGTGCAGTGTACCGGGCAAGTAGCCGGCTAGTCATGGCTCTTCAACAGTCTGATGGCCTGGTGACAGAAGCTGTTTCACAATCATTAAGCCATTATGGGGTGTAGCTACTTCAGTATTCGGAAATGATTGGGCGATTTTTAGGGAAGACAAAAGTTCTTACTTCCTTTAAAATGGTTACTGTGGATTCTCCCTGGGTTGCCATGGCAATGCTATGATAACTAAAAGCAAGGCTACTCTCTGCTGCCACTAGAGGGTGACCTGTTCTTTGTGTGTGTGGTCACTCTGCAATCTCACTGTATTAGACTGTTTCCTTTTAAGGAATAGCCTCCTACTCCACTGTCCAGATTAAGACTGTGACCCTTGGTCTACATACACGTCTCTTTCTGGGCAAAGTGCAACAAACTAGGAATGGAGCTCCTTTTTAAGCATGTTTTAGCCACAAAAATATTTTAGAAAGCATTTTGTATGTATGTACTTTGTAGAAAGTGTAACCAATATTTTCTGAGATTGTTGTGATTAAACTTGGACAATGTGAATTTAGAAAGTATTAAAATCAACCCTTACTATGTTTCTCGTCCACTAACAACACTGCTCCTCTGTGGTTATCCCATAGGTTTATCAGAGGAGAGCCAGGTGCAGACTCCGGCCTTCACAGATGCAGTGAGGCTCTACCGCCAAGCCCACGGGCAGTATGGCACCTGGGAGATGATGTGTGGGATCCCCTCACAGGTCAGCATGCCACAACGAATGACAGTCTGTGTCACATGTGCTGGTCTGATCTTTGTGTCTCATTGGTGGTGTTATAGGGCGCTATGAATGAAATCCACTGTTTGGTTATTGTGCGAACACACACACACACACACACAGTGACACCACTCTCTGCCCTGTCTGCCTCCCATTCTGCTGTCCAACAGAGGGTCAGGGCCCAGTGTGTTCATGCCTACAGGATTGTGTCACCAGGGCAGGGGCCATAGTGACATCAACTCGCAGCTGGACTGTGCATCTCTAATGATATGCTATTCCCTATGTAGTGCGCTATGGGCCTTGGTCAAAAGTGGTGCACTGTATAGGATACCATTTGTGATTCATCCCTGTATGCTTCCTGTTGCTGTTCACTCTGGGGTTGCTGAGTCACACTGATGGTTATTTTGCTGACCAGGCCAGGGCTCTGACTGTAGGTCATACAAATTGTGGAGCGTGCAGAGCACCCAGATTCTGGTGAATAAGACTATGGATTTCGTATCACTATGGAAAAATGGCTGTTGGGTCTCATACAAATACTTTTGGACAGCTGAAGCAAGCTTCAAGGAAATGTTCCTTCCTAATTGTCATCTGTAACACATGAATCCACCTCTGTATGTGTTGTGTATCCCTCCTGTAGATTCTGGCCAACCTGGTGATGGAGACTCTTCTCCCTGAGCTCAGGGATCTGATCTCCCCTCGACTCAAAGGCAAAATGCACGACAGGCAGAGGAACTGGATGCTAGTAAGTCCCATCTCTCACCCAACAGTCCAAGTACACCTTTCTATATTATACCAAGCAAGCGGGGAACTATCTTACCCCTTAGCTTCTGTGGTTCCTGTTTTGACATGAGTCCCTGTGTTCCCCTGCTCTGTACCTGATGGCTTTACGCCAACATCTTCAACCTGTTTGTGTATCTTTTCAAAAGGCCTGGGATCAAGGCAGAAGATTAATTCCTTTTGACTGCAAGAAAAATGGTTCAATAAAGTATTCTTCTGTCCCCATGAAGGTGTGTGACGCGGTGTATGGTCTGGTGGTGAGGCAGGCCCAGGCCCAGTATGAGGCTGTGGTGCAGAGCTGTGAGGCCCGACGCCCTCCTCTAGAGGCCTCCATACGCACAGACATGGACCAGATCATCACCTCCAAGGAGCACGTCGCCAACAAAATCAAAGGTGAGCCCTCGGTGACCTCTGCTGTTCTGTGGACGACTCTTCGTCCCCTTTTGGACGACTCTTTGTCCCCTTTTCATTGTCCTATCTCTATCAAAATAAAGAAATATCACACAAATATATTTAAGAGGATGAGCCCTCCACAGAAGAATGAAGTTGACCCTAGTCCTACAAACTGACCCATGGTCAGTTTTTCCAACCACCTCGTGTGACGTTTTTACAATTATTCCTGCACAATAACACAATATGGTTACCAGTAATTTATAATACAGGAATTTTCTTTTCATGCTACCCACAACCCCACCCAACTTCTCATCTACCTTCTCAGCCACAACCCTACCCACCCCCCCCCCCACCCAACTTCTCATCTACCTTCTCAGCCACAACCCTACCCACCCCCCCACACCCAGACATCTCTTCCCTATGGCTGGGAGAAGAGCAGACATTTATAAACAAATAATAACACAGACATACAGTAAAATTACAATACAATTATATGCATACGAAAAAACAGTTAAGTCATGAGTGAACTCATCTGACGTCTCTGCCCAATAAGGGCAACTTGGAACAGTAACTGGTCAATCCCAGTAGCTTCAGTGCACAGTGGATCATAGTCCTCCATGTCTGGTCTGCATGTTTACCTGTGAGTCCACAGGGATTTACCAACAGATTGACAGGTGATTTTCACAGCCACATATGGCTCGATTCAATCCGTAACGCGGAAAAGTTCAGTGTGATTTGAAAAGGAAAGGCATAATGTTTTCGCATTAGCGGAGACTGCATTCCCTTTAAGCGCTGCATATGTCATCTCAATCAGAAAATACCTTTACATTTCAAGCGTGCAATCTGTATAGCAGCGACGCAGATTCAGTAGAGCCCTCCTTTGACAGGTTAATGTTGTGTGACAGCATGTGTCCATCGAGTGGAACGCAGGAAGACCAGCAGCATTCCACAGTTATGAGGGTGACTAAGCCTTATCATTACAGTCTGACAAACCTGCTGTCAGAGCGATGGCTCATGGACAGGAGCTGAATTCCTTCTGCTGACTCGTATCTTAAGAAAAGCACGTGTGTCACAGTAGAACTTCTGCCAGTTTCTAAAGTTATCTAGCCTTTCCCACTCTTTGTTGACATTCTCTCTCTACTCTGTCACCCCATCACAGCGGTGGTGCTGCCTAAGGCAGAGAAGCTGCTGACGGTTAGCATCCAGCCCTACATCAGCTCTATCCTGGAGGCCCTGATGGAGCCCACCAGCCGAGGCTTCTCTCAGGTCAGAGACGTCTTCTTCAGAGAGCTGGTGGACTTGAGCAAGAACACACTGAATGACGCTACCAAGGAGAAAGTGGGAGAGGTGAGAGGGCTCCGCTTCTGATTATAAGCCTAGTGAAACTGCATCTCAGGTTCGCGGCTTACACTATAGGTTTCCATAGAACAATGTAGTGATTTTACATTTGTAATTGTATTTGCGATAGACTTGTGTAAAATGAATGACTAGGTTGTATCGTTCTACCCTTTTGGCATATTGTGTGTGTTCTGTGGGCACTATAGTAAGTATACTAGGTCAATGCCCAGTCTCTCTGTCTTTTTATTCCCCCCATCCTCAGCACATGGACAAGATCTCTATGCTGGCGTTCCACCCGGTGAAGATGCAGAGCTGCTATGAGAAAGTAGAGGACCTGAGTCTGGATGGCCTGCAGCAGAGGTTCGATGTCTCCAGCCCCTCTGTGTTTGTCCAGAGAGCACAGATTCTCATGAGAGAGGTAAAACTACTCCTACACATTATGGGGCCTTGTCCTGGCCAGAATGGCCCATAGGGTAGTAGGTGATCTCATGTTTTTGTAATGTGGGGCAGCTCCATGTACAAGTACACCACCTGGACAGGATACTCGTCTCTCTTCCTACACATTATTACATGCTGCAAAACGTGACACGGCGTCTTACTGCTGATAGCTCTATTAACTATCAGCTCATTGAAAAACTATCACACACACACACAGTATTTTACAACTAGTCCTCAGAATATGGTACTGATTCAATAAGTGCTCATATGTCTCCTTTTGAGTTCCTGCTGGTGACTGCTGAAAGGATGCGGTCTGCAGGTCTCTGTGGTGGGGGTGGTTGTGCTGTTTTGTCTGAGGTCCTCAGATCTACAGGGCGTTTATTGTTGTGGTTGGAGAACAAGCACATTCTGGTCAGCGAGTGGTGGGGCTTTGGTTGGCTGGCTGGTCTCTATTGACAGGCTGTAAGTTTAGGGAAAGCGCTTCTGGAGCCATGTATTCACCTCCCAGCGTGTCCCCCATTGTGAAACACGTAGTCTGCCCTCTTTCTAGTGGCCATAAGCTGCTGGGAGTCAGACTTCTCAAGTAAAACAATGGAGCGTTTAACTTTGCTTTGCATTCAAGATTCTGTATATAATTCAGATGTACAGTAGTTCAAATCTTCTGTTAGTGTTCGGAGCATGCTTTGTGTAGAATGAAAGGAGGGGTTGTATTGGACAGTATTCCACTAGTATACAGAATCTAAAATCTTTCTACTGTAGCTCTACACGAAGGAATTGTTGGGAAGATAGTGCCCCCTTGTGGTGAATATATGAAAATGTATGGGCATTTTCTCAGCTAGATTTTTGGAAATTCTGCAAGTATCTTGTGTGAATGTTGCTGTTATGTTTACTATATATCTTTTGAATATCTTATCCAACTTGCCACAAAGCGATTCCCTATTCTATTCTAAACAAATGTTTGTGTGTGCAGCAAATGGACGATGCGGTATACACGTTTGAGCAGATCCTCCACCAAAGTCTGGAGGACCAGGGGCCAGAGGGGCTCTGTAAGAACATCCAACGCTGCCAGGACAGGGTCATCAAGGTAAGACAGGAAAGGGTTGGCCCTGCTGCCTGCCATGGCACAGTGATGGGCAGAGGAAGGGTGGGGAAATAGGATTGATACTACACACATTTTCTCATTTTCCTGTTGTATGGAAAATCCTACTATAGGAAACCAAGAGGGGATTTAGTTGATTTGTTTGTTTGACGTTTTAGCTCTGAGGTCTTTCTCACTGATGCACTATATACTCTTGTGGTGATTCCTCTTCTGACTTTCGTTTCCCTCATTTCTGTCCCCCTCTCCTCAGAAATTTGACTATGACAGCAGCACAGTCCGGAAGAGGTTCTTCAGAGAGGCTCTTCTTCAGATCTTCATCCCTTACATGCTGAAGCAGCTCACTCCCTCTTTATCCCCTGTAAGTCTATCAGCTATATACCGGCTGTTGGAACACTGTTCACCTTCTAGTTTGACAGTGTGACTAGACAGACACTGTTGGGTGAAATTCATACATTATGAGTGTGTTTGTAAATTCACTCTGGAGTGCTAGAGTGCACTCTGGGTGTTCGTAAATTCACTCTGGAGTGCTAGAGTGCACTCTGGGTGTTCGTAAATTCACTCTGGAGTGCTAGAGTGCACTCTGGGCGTTCGTAAATTCAGAGTGTTGTCAGATTGTCCATTAGTAGATTCATAGCGTTTTGCTCTCGGAGTGCACACTGGACGCTCTGGCCGAGGAGTAGGGTGGAGCCGAGCGTTCTGACCTCACAACAGCAGTCAATCACCCAAGCTAACTGGCTAAAGTTGGCTAGCTACTTCCAAACACAAATGTGAGAACACCTCACTCTGACCATTTGACTTGCCCTAGCAGAGCTGGTTAGGCTGTTTTCATGTTATCTAGCATGTTGGTAACTGTGCTGCTGGCAACAATTAAACATATATATTTTTTTACTGACACTGGTCATATTCAATGGGTGCTGCGCATTCGTAAAATCATCAGTTATTCTGCGCTCTGGCACACAGGAGAGAGGGCTCTGAAATCATCAGTTATTCTGCGCTCTGGCACACAGGAGAGAGGGCTCTGAAATCATCAGTTATTCTGCGCTCTGGCACACAGGAGAGAGGGCTCTGAAATCCGAGTGAATTTATGACCGCACCCAATGTACTGTGTGAAACTGACACTTCCATGCAATGGCATTCTCTTTGTCATTCATTGTGATAAGTTATTCTCTCTTTGCATGTCTCTCCTTCCTGAGTGATTCCTTTGGGTTCTAATACTTTTTCCTCTGGTGGCCAGGAGCTGCCTCGTTTCCAGGAGCTGATCTTTGAGGACTTTTCTCGTTTCATCCTGGTGGAGAACATCTTTGAGGAGGTGGTGTTGCACTCTGTCATGAAGGACATCATGATGGGTGAGTCTCGCAGCTTAAACAGTGGCTGTGTGGCACGTTATTCCCTTTGTAGTGCATCACTATGGGCCCTGGTCAAAGGTAGGAAAAGGCTATTTGGGACTCAGACGTATCCTTCTCTTATTAAACACGAAAACAAGGTTTTAATTGAGAAGCAGGCATTGGTCTGAATTCACATGAGCACCACACTGCCTACTTGACCTATGCTCTACCAAGGTTTTCCACCACACTGCCTACTTGACCTATGCTCTACCAAGGTTTTCCACCACACTGCCTACTTGACCTATGCTCTACCACGGTTTTCCACCACACTGCCTACTTGACCTATGCTCTACCACGGTTTTCCACCACACTGCCTACTTGACCTATGCTCTACCACGGGTTTCCACCACACTGCCTACTTGACCTATGCTCTACCAAGGTTTTCCACCACACTGCCTACTTGACCTATGCTCTACCAAGGTTTTCCACCACACTGCCTACTTGACCTATGCTCTACCAAGGTTTTCCACCACACTGCCTACTTGACCTATGCTCTACCAAGGTTTTCCACCACACTGCCTACTTGACCTATGCTCTACCAAGGTTTTCCACCACACTGCCTACTTGACCTATGCTCTACCAAGGTTTTCCACCACACTGCCTACTTGACCTATGCTCTACCAAGGTTTTCCACCACACTGCCTACTTGACCTATGCTCTACCAAGGTTTTCCACCACACTGCCTACTTGACCTATGCTCTACCAAGGTTTTCCACCACACTGCCTACTTGACCTATGCTCTACCAAGGTTTTCCACCACACTGCCTACTTGACCTATGCTCTACCAAGGTTTTCCACCACACTGCCTACTTGACATATGCTCTACCAAGGTTTTCCACCACACTGCCTACTTGACCTATGCTCTACCAAGGTTTTCCACCACACTGCCTACTTGACCTATGCTCTACCAAGGTTTTCCAGCGCACTGCCTACTTGACTTTTTTACCTATCAAAATCCCTTATGCAACACCAATACGAATAACTGAGAGCAAAGACAAAAAAGCAACCAACATATGTAAACATTGTAACATTTGAATGTGTACTTTAGTGGAATATTCATTGTGACATTGTCATTGTGACATTTTAGTGCAACAGTGAATCAATTTACCTTTTTTCCAAAAACATTTCAGTCATTTTGATTAGTCTTTTTTGTCAACTTTTCTTTTCTTCCTAGAGTCTGTACTGCTTCTCCTCACCCCTTAGTGACTTGTCTTTTCTTCCTAGAGTCTGTACTGCTTCTCCTCACCCCTTAGTGACTTGTCTTTTCTTCCTAGAGTCTGTTGTACTGCTTCTCCTCACCCCTTAGTGACTTGTCTTTTCTTCCTAGAGTCTGTTGTACTGCTTCTCCTCACCCCTTAGTGACTTGTCTTTTCTTCCTAGAGTCTGTTGTACTGCTTCTCCTCACCCTTTGACTTTTCTATTTTTCTTTTATTGGCTTTTCCAATCCTTATACTATGGACAGTAGAAAAGGAGATATCGTGAAGCACTCAATTTTAATTTTTTAATTTCACCTTTATCTGCGACCTGGCCAAGATAAAGCATAGCAGTGTGAACAGACAACACAGAGTTACACATGGAGTAAACAATTAACAAGTCAATAACACAGTAGAAAAAAAAGGGGAGTATACATTGTGTGCAAAAGGCATGAGGAGGTAGGCGAATAATTACAATTTTGCAGATTAACACTGGCGTGATAAATGATCAGATGGACATGTACAGGTAGAGAGATTGGTGGGCAAAAGAGCAGAAAAGTAAATAAATAAAAACAGTATGGGGATGAGGTAGGTGAAAATGGGTGGGCTATTTACCAATAGACTATGTACAGCTGCAGCGATCGGTTAGCTGCTCAGATAGCAGATGTTTGAAGTTGGTGAGGGAGATAAAAGTCTCCAACTTCAGCAATTTTTGCAATTCGTTCCAGTCACAGGCAGCAGTGGTACTTTGCATTTCTCACATGCATAGGTAATGCGTTTGTCCCAATGACGACATCTGTGGAACCGGTGCATCGTGTTGATTGGCCTGTGAGAAGCTTTGTCATATCTTGCCTGATCTTCAACAGTAGCAGCTAGTAGAGATCTCGTTTTGTGGCTCAGCGGTTTCCTGCCAAACGTTTTCATAAGAGACTGTGCCACTATCCGTGAGAAGGTGAGCAGGTCGATGGTCCCTCCACGAGTGCACTGTTGAGAGACTGCAAAGGTGGGCCACCACCACTTCTTAGACCTGATCGAGATATGGCATCTTGGTATCTTGAAACCTGTAGGCTGTGAAGTCAACACTTCCCATGTGCTCATTATATCAGTTGATGCATTTTGGTTGTGGGACTTTGTCAAAGGCACGTCGCTCCTTGTTCCATCTCTTGACAGAGGTCTCATTGTATTTCTCCTCCATGTTTGTTGCCACTGTGACAATGCTATTGTCTTTTAAACGGACCAGCAACTTGCCTCCTTTGGGTCATAACCTCAGAGGCTCTCCGGGGTAACTTCATGATGTCCTTCTGTGGCTTGAATGGGACATCAGACGTTTTTGCCTCATCGTTCCAGAGCTCCCATATCCTATTTTTGTCATTTCATCGAGGAGTGCAAGCGAAGTGAAGATGTTGTCATGAAGGAACATGCAACCTTGAGGCACCTGAGATTGCTCTGCAAGACCGAGAACGACACTGGGTCCCTGACCCAACCCAGTCTCAGGGAGAAGAGTATGGGATCCACCGTATGGCTCCATGTGATACATGTAACCACTGGATGAGGCAAGGCTCCATAGCTTGCAACCAAAACAGATTGGTTTACCTCTTATTAATTGCTTGCATCCATGTCGGCCATAGTATCGGATCATGCTCTCATCAACTGACAGCCATTGTATGACTGACTGAGCTCGGAGAAGATGGACCTAACCTTAAAAAAATGGGTCATCAGTGATCTTTGTGTTGTCAACCACATGAACGGAGGCCATTATTTAATCAAAGCAATTTCTCCACATTGCATCTGAAATGCTTTAATTGTGTACATCACTGTCAAGTGACCATTACATGTGACTTCTTGGAACAGAGCTGTACACAGATGTGATAAGGATCCCATAGCTTTGTCCCTGCTTTGTCCCTGATTTGAGTCAGCATGTTTCATGCAGACCACCATAGTCCCTGTGCCCAAGAACACTAAGGCAACCTGCCTAAATTACTACAGACCCGTTGCACTCACTTCCGTAGTCATGAAGTGCTTTAAAAGGTTGATAATGGCTCACATCAGCACTATTATCCCAGAAACACTAGACCCACTCCAATTTGCATACCACCCAAACAGATCCACAGATGATGCCATCTCCATCGCACTCCACACTGCCCTTTCCCACTGCCCTTTCCCACCTGGACAAAAGAAACACTTATGTGAGAATGCTATTCATTGACGATAGCTCAGCGTTCAACACCATAGTACCCTCAAAGCTCATCACTAAGCTAAGGCTCATAGGACTTAACACCTCCCTCTGCAACTGAATCCTGGACTTCCTGACGGGCCGCCCCTAGGTGGTGAGGGTAGGTAGCAACACATCTGCCACGCTGATCCTCAACACTGGAGCTCCCCAGGGGTGCGTGCTCAGTCCCCTCCTGTACTCCCTGTTCACCCATGACTGCATGGCCAGGAACAACTCCAACACCATCAAGTTTGCAGATGACACAACAGTGGTAGGCCTGATCACAAACAATGACGAGACAGCCTATAGGGAGGAGGTCAGAGACCTGGCCGGGTGGTGCCAGAATTACAACCTATCCCTCAACGTAACCAAGACTAAGGAGAGGATTGTAGACTACAGGAAAAGGAGGACCAAGCACGCCCCCATTCTCATCGACGGGGCTGTAGTGGAGCAGGTTGAGAGCTTCAAGTTCCTTGGTGTCCACATCACCAACAAACTACAATGGTTCAAACACACCAAGACAGTTGTGAAGAGGGGCACGACAAAGCCTATTTCCCCCTCAGGAATCTAAAAAGATTTGGCATGGGTTCTGAGATCCTCAAAAGGTTCGACAGCTGCAACATCGAGAGCATCACTGCCTGGTACGGCAATTGCTCGGCCTCTGACCACAAGGCACTACAGAGGGTAGTGCGTACGGCCCAGTACATCACTGGGGTTAAGCTGCCTGCCATCCAGGACCTCTACACCAGGCGGTGTCAGATGAAGGCACTAAAAATTGTCAGACCCCAGCCACCCCAGTCATAGATTGTTCTCTCTACTACCGCATGGTAAGCGGTACCGGAGTGCAAAGTCTAGGACAAAAAGGCTTCTCAACAGTTTTATCCCCAAGCCATAAGACTCCTGAACAGGTAATTAAATGGCTACCTGGACTATTTGCATTGTGTGCCACCCCAATCCCTCTTTTTACGCTGCTGCTACTCTCTGTTTATCATATATGCATAGTCACTTTATACATTCATGTACATACTACCTCAATTAGCCCGACCAACCAGCTAACTGGGCTATCTGCATTGTGTCCCACCAACCCCTTTTTTACACTACTGCTACTCTCTGTTCATCATATATGCATAGTCACATATCTACATGTACATACTACCTCAATCAGCCTGACGAACCAGTGTCTGTATGTAGCCTCGCTACTGTATGGTTTTATTTCTTTACTTATTGTCCACCTAATACCTTTTTTTGCACTATTGGTTAGAGCCTGTAAGTAAGCATTTCACTGTAAGGTCTACACCTGTTGTAATTCGGTGCAAATGACAAATAAACTTTGATTTGAGCACATCCATACAGTTGCTTGTCCTTGTCTGGGTGGAGTAGAGGTTGGACATGTCAATGGTGATCTCTCTTAGGGTGGGTGGATACATTAGTAGGAAAACATCCATTGGGTTGAGGGCAGCTTTGTTTGACACATTCTGCAGCATTGGGGCTGTATACTATGTGTTCTGGAATCACGGCATTGGGGCTGTATACTATGTGTTCTGGAATCACGGCATTGATGTTGTATACTATGTGTTCTGGAATCACAGCATTGGGGCTGTATACTATGTGTTCTGGAATCACAGCATTGGGGCTGTATACTATGTGTTCTGGAATCACAGCATTGGGGCTGTTTACTATGTGTTCTGGAATCACAGCATTGGGGCTGTTTACTATGTGTTCTGGAATCACAGCATTGGGGCTGTATACTATGTGTTCTGGAATCACAGCATTGGGGCTGTTTACTATGTGTTCTGGAATCACAGCATTGGGGCTGTTTACTATGTGTTCTGGAATCACAGCATTGGGGATGTATACTCTGTGTTCTGGAATCACAGTGGTGGCAGGCCTCTTAGATCGTTTGAACACCATCTTTAGTTTTGACCACCTGCAGCTTTGCCCTTGGCTCTTCTGACTGGACCCTCTGGTGGGTAGAGGCCATTGGCTCTTCATTATCAACGGTGGTGGAAGGAAGGGGGGTGCTGAGGGGTATTTCATCATCACTGATAACGTTGTTCCTGTCATGATCTGTTTGTGATAGGTTCAGCATATACATTCAACAGCCTGGCTGGCAAATGGCCTGTCTCCCCCTCAGAGTCCATATCTGACCCATTACTATCACAATCGGTAAAGACTGCATCTTTCTCATTTTGAGGGATAACTGCAATGTTGCACACCTTATCTGGGCGGTCACCTAGATCCAACATATCCAGAACTTGACTCAAAGTGAAACTAAAAGAAAAAACAGAGTAGAAAGTTAGTTAGAACAAGAACTATGTATGTGCATACCTAGATGCACGGTGTTATCCCGCCGGTCACTATTGTTGCCATCAACATGTTTACTCATTCTATGACCACACTGAACAAAGTTGAGTAATTGCAAATGCATATATCAATACTAGACCCCTTAAAGATGATGTGTACCAAATATCTTTGTCCTAACTATGTTAACATACTTTACTAACCTTTTGTTTGGGATCTTTGACGCAGCCATCCTCTTCTCATGGTGTAACCAGGAAGTAAACAGCTCTGGTCATGTGACAATTTGAAATAGGTTAAGATATGAAGGTCAGTCAATCCAGAGAATTTTTAGAACTTTGAAAGTTTCTTCAAGTGCAGTTGCAAAAACCATCAGGCGCTATGATAACTGGCTCTCATGAGGACCGCCACAGGAAAGGAAGACCCAGAGGTACTTCTGCAGCAGAGGATAAGTTCATGAAAGATACCAACCTCAGAACATTTCAGTCCAAATAAATGTTTCACACTCCAAAAAGTCTTATTGTAAATGTCTATCTATAAACAGTGTAATAATATAATACATACATTTAAAAGCAGGACACTGTGACGTTCATTATCCCTCTGAAGAGTATATATTAGGCTGTTTGAATCCTAAGCAACCTGCCCATGTGGTGAGGATACGCAACAACACAGGGAGCCACTCCAATAAGCTTTCCTCAGCTGGACTCCATTCCTGTTTTTCTACTGCACTGTTCTCATGAGATGCGTGAGGTTAAAGTTGCAGAATGTGGGACTTCAGTTCCTGTCGAGTGGAGTACTGACCGATTTTAGGTTTTTGCTTGGAGTAGAATTCATTTTCTACTTCTCTCTCCGTCCACGATAATCAAGAATTTCAATAAGCATTTCTCTACGGCTGGCCATGCTTTCCTCCTGGCTACCCCGGCCAACAGCTCAGCACCCCCCGCAGCTACTTGCCCAAGCCTCCCCAGCTTCTCCTTCACCCAAATCCAGATAGCAGATGTTCTGAAAGAGCTGCAAAACCTGGACCCGTACAAATCAGCTGGGCTAGACAATCTGGACCCTCTCTTTCTAAAATTATCCGCCGCCATTGTTGCAACCCCTATTACTAGCCTGTTCAACGTCTTTCGTATCGTCCGAGATTCCTAAAGATTGGAAAGCTGCCACGGCCATCCCCCTCTTCAAAGGGGGTGACACTCTAGACCCAAACTGTTACAGAACTAAATCCATCCTGCCCTGCCTTTCTAAAGTCTTTGAAAGACAAGTTAACAAACAAATCACTGGCCATTTCGAATCCCACCGTACCTTCTCCGCTGTGCTCGGTTTCCGAGCTGGTCACGGGTGCACCTCAGCCACGCTCAAGGTACTAAACGATATCATAACCGCCATTGATAAAACACCACTGTGCAGCCGTCTTCATCGACCTTGCCAAGGCTTTTGACTCTGTCAATCACCGTATTCTTATTGGCAGACTCAACAGCCTTGGTTTCTCAAATGACTGCCTCGCCTGATCCACCAACTACTTCTCAGATTTCAGTGTGTCAAATCGGAGGGCCTGTTTTCCGGACCTCTGGCACTCTCTTTGGGGGTACCACAGGGTTCAATTCTCGGGCCAACTCCTTTCTCTGTGTATATATCAATGTCGCTTTTGATGCGGGTGATTCCTTGATCCACCTCTACACAGACGACACCATTCTATATACATCTGGCCCTTTTGGACACTTTTTTATTTTATTTTATTTCACCTTTATTTAACCAGGTAGGCTAGTTGAGAACAAGTTCTCATTTGCAACTGCGACCTGGCCAAGATAAAGCATAGCAGTGTGAGCATACAACAAAGAGTTACACATGGAGTAAACAATTAACAAGTCAATAACACAGTAGAAAACAAAGGGGGGGTCTATATACAATGTGTGCAAAAGGCATGAGGAGGTAGGCAAATAATTACAATTTTGCAGATTAACACTGGAGTGATAAAAGATCAGATGGTCATGTACAGGTAGAGATATTGGTGTGCAGAAGAGCAGAAAAGTAAATAAATAAAAACAGTATGGGGATGAGGTAGGTGAAAAGGGTGGGCTATTTACCAATAGACTATGTACAGCTGCAGCGATCGGTTAGCTGCTCAGATAGCTGATGTTTGAAGTTGGTGAGGGAGATAAAAGTCTCCAACTTCAGCGATTTTTGCAATTCGTTCCAGTCACAGGCAGCAGAGTACTGGAACGAAAGGCGGCCAAATGAGGTGTTGGCTTTAGGGATGATCAGTGAGATACACCTGCTGGAGCGCGTGCTACGGATGGGTGTTGCCATCGTGACCAGTGAGCTGAGATAAGGCGGAGCTTTATCACTTAACAAACCTCAATGAGCTTCAATGCCATACAACACTCGTTCTGGGGTCTCCAACTGCTCTTAAACTCTAGTAAAACTAAATGCATGCTCTTCAACCGATCGCTGCCCGACTGGCATCACTACTCTGGACAGTTTTGACTTAGAATATGTGAACAACTACATACCTAGGTGTCTGGCTAGACTGTAAACTCTCCTGCCAGACTCAGTAAGCATCTCCAATCCAAAATTAAATCTAGAATCAGCTACCTATTTCGCAAAAGCCTCCTTCACTTACGCCGCCAAACAACCTCATAAAACTGACTATCCTGCTGATCCTCGACTTTGGCGACGTCATCTACAAAATAGCCTCCAAAACTCAGACTGCATCCAATTTGCTATCACAGTGCCATCTGTTTTGTCACCAAAGCCCCATATACTACCCACCACTGCGACCTCTATGCTCTTGTCTGGGCGCCCTCGCTACATATGTCACCAGACCCACTGGCTCCAAGTCATCTATAAGTCTTTTCTAGGTAAAGCCCCACCTTATCTCAGCTCACTGGTCACCATAACACCCACCTGTAGCACGAGCTCCAGCAGGTATATCTCACTGGTCATCCCCAAAGCCAACACTTTCTTTGGCCGCCTTTCCTACCAGTTCTCTGCTGCCAATGAATTGAACGAATTGCAAAAATCGCTCTAGTTGAGACTTATCTCCCTCACTAACTTTAAGCATCAGCTATCTGAGCAGCTTACCGATCGCTACAGCTGTACACAGACCATCTGTAAATAGCCCATCCAACCTCCTACCTCATCCCATATTGTTTTTATTTATTTTGTTCTTTTGCACACCAGTATTTCTACTTGCACATCTATCACTCCAGTGTTAATTTGCTAAATTGTAATTACTTCGCTACTATGGCCTATTTGTCTTACCTCTTTACTCTATTTGCACACATTGGATATAGATTTGTCTAATGTGTTATTGACTGTACTTTATTCTGTGTAACTGTTTGTCGCACTACTTTGCTTTATCTTGGCCACCTGGTTAAATAAAGGTGAAATAATAATAATAATAATAATAATAATAATAAGAATAAAACGTCTTGGCTCACTCTATTCATAAAGGCAACTGGTTCACTTCCTTGTAACGAGTTAGGGTTCAACATAAACCCGAAAAAGAGCACAGAGAATATAATACGTAGGCATCGAGCGAAATTCTCTTATCGTGCTACCAAATAACCGTCATGTTCATAACCAGTGGCTATGGATGAAATGTATAAAAGTATTTGTACAAAACATACAAAAATGTATATTTTGAAACACAAAATTTGACTAAATGTGTGAACATTTAAAAATGTATGCTTATTTGGGGGAATTTAAACGGTTTACTTGTATTGCAAAAGGTCAATAAAATAAAAACGGTATAGGGTTCTTGGTAACGGATCCTGACGAGAGGGGGACAGTTGTGTACCTCCAAGTTGATTTGCAAAGTTTTCATTGATTATTGGTGTTCTATTGGCATAGTGATGGGAAGATTTGAATTGAACATCCCGTAGTCTATACTATTTGAATGCGTTATGTATTCGGTGCATGGAAGAGTACTCATGTGCTGTAGCTATGGCCCAGAGTTCTTCCTTACCAAGTGACCTCAGTAGGGAAAACTCCAGGCCGTGTTAAGAGCTACTTCTCCTGTGGTCTGTGTACAATGTCTTAATGTCTCTCTCTTCTTCCATCTTACTGTAGCTGTCAAGGAGGCAGCAGTCCAGAGAAGACACAACCTTTACAGGGACAGCATAGTGCTGACTAGCAGTGATCCCAACCTCCACCTGCTGGGGGATAACCCTGCCATCGACTGGGCTGGGGAGTATGGGACAGGACAGGAAGAGGTGGAGACTGGGGACAGCGCAGGAGGGGCGGCCCAGAGGAGGCGCAGGATGAAGCAGGTAGTCTCTATGATACAGCTGGATGGCTCTCCCATCCTGGAGTCCCATCTGGACATCCCCATGGTGGACAGCATTCCTGAGGAGGGAGTAGACCAGCCTGAGGAGGGAGTGGACCAGGACACCGATGCCCTCTCATCTCCAGAGAGTGTCCACCAGGAACCAGCCAAAGTTAATGGAACCAGTCTGAAAGGAAAGAGAAAGGCCCCTCCTCCTCCAGTCCAGCCAGAGAACATTCCTTCCCCTGCCCTAACCAATGGCTCTGTCCTAGGAGGTGAGCCGGCGACAATCTTGAGTGAGGCCCCAGAGATAGAGACCAAAATCTCAGAAGATTTACCCCAGGAAGCTGAGTGTGCGATGAAGTCCCCAGAGGCTAAGAGCTTTTTACACGACCCTGAGAGCACAGCGTCAGCCATCGAGAGTGCCATACGGGAGATTGACAATGCAGTGCAGGGAGAGGACAGCGAGCCAGCTGTGGAGATAACTGTACTGGAGGCAGTGGCAGAAGTTTCACCCTCAAGCCAGGATAGTGTACCCTTTACCAAAAAGGAGGAATCTTTAAAACCAATTCAGCAGGAGGCTCTGGCACCAACAGCTTTTAGCCAAGAGGAAAGCACTCCTTCCAGTTTAGAGGAGGTATCATCCTCACTCTCTACTCAGACTGGGGTAGCAGCAACACCCGTAGCAAAAGAGGAGATCCCCACACCAACAACCCTGGACAGCAAGCAAATCCCTGCAGCCATACCAACAGAAATGCCTAAAGCCATACCAACAGCCCTGGAGACGGAGCAAGTCCCTGTCCCAGGACCAATGCCAGGGGAGCTAGAGAGCACTTCAGTAGTCAGACCAGAGTTGGAACAGGCCACAGTGGATTTGGACTCCCTGTCCCCGCCACACAACAGTGGCTTCCAGTCTCTCACCAGTGAGGCAGTGAAGAAGGTGGAGGAGGATGCTGCCCCCAGTACAGAGGGGCCAGAGGCAGTAGAGGTGGTCCCTGAGGCAGGGGGTGATGGAGTGACTGTGGTCCAGTAGAGAACAGCAGAGCGAGTGACTGGCCCAGTAGGGAACGGCAGCACAGAACAATGACTCTGAGACCGGAAAGGAGGAGAAGGACTCTAGGAAGGCAGAGAGTCAGTGAGGAATTTGTCCTCGTTTAGGCTGTATGCTGGCATTGATTTAGATGTGGGGTTTTTTCTGAAGACAGGCATATTATACTATATTAACCTTATCTCACAAAAGCATAGACAATTTAATACATGGAAAATGGTTTGTATACAGTAGTTTTTCCATTAGATCAACTGATTTGGTTTACGCCTTCAAGATAATTCTAATAAATTCTAAACTTTTTTGTTGTTGTACTAATATTATCTACCAATACTAAATCAGTCTGTACCTTAGGTGGGGCTCAAGTACAACTTGAATGTCTCTTGTTTTTGTGTCATTTCTATATTTTGACAGACATTCCAACTGATAAATCATGTGCATTCCATTCAACCCACATTCCATTTGATAACATGTACATTGTAGTCCGAGTGCCAAATGTTTGTGCGCTCATGCCAACTCATTGTCACTCATTTCATGCCAAACATGGTTTGATAATGAATGGAATTGACAAGCGCACAAACAGATTTGGGACCAGGCTATGTGTGTATTGCATTGCATTACATCCACACAAGGGGAACTCATTCCATGATCCTTTTTTAGTATATATTCACTGTGTAGTGAATGATGAGGACGATTGAAGGACCCAGTTGTCCTCGTCATGGTGTTCTGTAAATATGAAATCGCACAATTCAGGTGCTGTTCTTGGTTGAGTATACAAAATCTTAGACACCTTCCTAATATTGAGTTGCACCCCCTTTCCCCTCAGATCCGCCTCAATTCGTTGGGTCATGGACTCTACATGGTGTCATGCGTTCCACAGGGATGCTGGCCCATGTTGGCTCCAGTGCTTCCCACAGTTGTCAAGTTGTTTTGGGTGGTGGACCATTCATGATACACACAGGAAACTGTTGAGCGTGGAAAAACCCAGCAGCGTTGCAGTTCTTGACACAAATCGGTGCGCCTGGCACCTACTACCACTTCCTGTTCCAAGATGCTTAAATCTGGTCTTGTTCATTCACCCTCTAAATGGCACACATTCACAATCCGTCTCAAGGCTTAAACATCCATCTTTAACCTGTCTCCTCCCCTTCAGCTATACCGATTTGAAGAGGATTTAACAAGTGACATCAATAATTGATCATAGCATTTACCTGGTCAGTTTGTCATGGACAGGACAGGAGTCCTTAATGTTTTATACACCGTGTATAATGTTCAGTGTCATCATTGATTTGTTTAAAGTTTGCTTAGTAAACCCTCTGATCTGCACTGCTGCTCCACCAGTTGGTTTAACCCTGAATCTACACGCTGTCAAGCGTGCTGCTTACCCACGGTGTTAAATTGTATTTCGATTGGACCACGGCAAGGTGTGCAAAGCTAGAGCTAGCCATAGCGAAATAAAAATCTTGAGTATTTATTCCATAGATTCAACGACCAATATGTCCTTGTTATCTTATTGGTGTTTGTATGTCCCACTACTTTCATACAGTTGCTCTGTGAAGGTTCCTGTCAGTTTAATATGTCTTATTATCAGAGGATTTCAAATACTTTTGTAATCGTGCATCAGTCTTCAATAATCTTCTGGGATATTTGATGGAAAGGTGCCTGGGAATCGAGCAATCCTGTCTCATGGAATACTGGAAAACATTGCATTTTCTATTTCAAATTGTCATTTCAATCTGTCAAACATAATGATAGGCACAACTGTTATATCATGGCATGGAAATCATAGCAAAATACAACATCAAATGAGTAATGCTATTTGCTATGTTGTCCTTAATATTTTACAATGTATTATTGATATGACTGGGAATACCTCAGTTCTGACATTGAATGGTTCCTAACAGAAAAGGCCTCTGTACATACAGTATTAAATACATTGTTGGCCCTTTTCACCACCATAGTCATTCATTTTGCAAAGACTATAGTACAAAATACATATCTTCAGTGCCTTCATTGATATACATGTTTTTTCCCCCCCAATTTTCCCCCTTCTATTTATTATGTATTGCACACTGCCTTATGTCCCCAACCCACACTGCCTTATGTCCCCAACCCACACTGCCTTATGTCCCCAACCCACACTGCCTTATGTCCCCAACCCACACTGCCTTATGTCCCCAACCCACACTGCCTTATGTCCCCAACCCACACTGCCTTATGTCCCCAACCCACACTGCCTTATGTCCCCAACCCACACTGCCTTATGTCCCCAACCCACACTGCCTTATGTCCCCAACCCACACTGCCTAACGTCCCCAACCCACACTGCCTTATGTCCCCAACCCACACTGCCTTATGTCCCCAACCCACACTGCCTTATGTCCCCAACCCACACTGCCTTATGTCCCCAACCCACACTGCCTTATGTCCCCAACCCACACTGCCTTATGTCCCCAACCCACACTGCCTTATGTCCCCAACCCACACTGCCTTATGTCCCCAACCCACACTGCCTTATGTCCCCAACCCACACTGCCTTATGTCCCCAACCCACACTGCCTTATGTCCCCAACCCACACTGCCTTATGTCCCCAACCCACACTGCCTTATGTCCCCAACCCACACTGCCTTATGTCCCCAACCCACACTGCCTTATGTCCCCAACCCGTTTGATGAGGGTACTTTTAGATTTGTTTTACTCAATGTTATACAGCAGACTTATTGATTTCATAAATAATTGATTAAATATGTTGGTCTGTTTATGGTTTTCCTTTGGAACACACAGGTTTGTCAAAGGGGGCAATCTGGGAATTGAAAAACAACCGTGGGCATCCTGACACTATTGTTGGCAAACAGGTGAGGGATGGGAATGGAGAAATGTTACCACTCAAATTCCAAAATGGATGTGCCAATCGCAGATTGCCCTCTTTTTGAAATTGTTGTTGGGTTCATGTGGAGCAGTATTTAAGCTTGCATTCACATTGACTGTCATAATTCCTCATGTATTTTTCGCCATTGTTTGTAAGCAACGTAATTGTAAACATGGTTAAAAGTTGAAATAAAGACAAATCAATATGGTTAAAATGTATCATTGATGATCATTCCTTGTGTCCATAGCCCTGTATATGAATGTGAGCTTGATCTCATTTCTCCAGCCCCATCCCTCTGCATTTGTTCTAAACAGTGGTGGGGTGCCTGCTTTGTTTCAACTGCAGATTCATAGTTCACCAGAGATGCATGAACAAATCTGTCTGAAGGGAGACGTAGTAGCCATAGTCTGTTTTAGGAAATGCCAAGTGTAGAGACTACAGGCCTACTACAAAGGTATATAATGTATAACCCACATTAAATAGTGATCTTCCACGAACCAAATGAAAGATCCCTCTTAAAAACGTTAGGTAATATTTCAAGAGACCTTTGTTCAATGTTTTGGATCTCCTATTTTAGCCTTTTATTAGGTAACCTTGGTGTCACGTCTTATGCACTTGATGTATGAATCATCAATGTGCACTAATGGAGATTATTTTCCTCCTTGGAAAAAATAGCAAAGTGTTATTTATGAACACAATTTCTTTCAGAACTGGGGGAAGGCACTAGAACTGGGTTCCCCAACTGGTGGGTTAAAAAAAACCATTGTTAGACATAAGACTGTAAAAACACCCGCAAATTAGCTCTAACGGATTTTAATTTTGGAAATCTGTTAAACTATTCCCACGCATAGTAGAGTGACTTATACAAATCAGTGACATTTAAAATGAGGGAGATTTAAAAATGTTTTAAATCATAAGCATGGCCTTATTTCTATTACAACATATTGGATGACTGTCATTCATATTCCATTCACCCAATGTAACATCAATGGGTTCAGGCTACTACATGATACTAACATTTTCCCTATACCCATGTTGACATTGCTACAACCTAGCCTATGAATTAAAGTACAACGTAGGTGCACAGGTCAAGAGACATTTTTGTAATCAAGGTGACCGACGGTGACACGTTCAATACCGCCTTGCACACTCTTGCCTGCATCTTTCTTATCTAGGATGAAATCATTAGTCCAACAGTTGCAAACGAGAGTTTCTGTTGAACAAATTCGGGTATCTTCGTTCCATTTTCTTTCCGTTTTAAGAAACATTTTCAACCGAATCGGCAGAATGAATACAGCCCTAATCACATACAAACACAGATCAATTTCATAGCAGCCACATTCAAACAGCATGAACATTTGGCATGAACACATTGCTTATCGCATCTACACGCTCTCCTCTCACCTTTTTCTTTCGCTTATAGACTTCGGTGCACCTCTGTCTGACCAGGCGGAAAAAAACCTTTCCAAGCCAAACCATATAACCGCTACCCATAGCCTGCATTGTCACCATATTAGCTAACGACCTTATTAATGTCATTCTCAACATGTCTACCATTTTATTTATTTGACCTTTTTTTTTATCAGGGAGCAATACTGAGATGAAGGCCTCTTTTACAGATGAGCCCTGAATTACATGAATTACAGAAAAAACACATCAAAATATAAACACAAAATGCAAGCAGAAAGAAACACTGTCATAAAGAACAAACATCAGTAATAAGGTCCTCAATCAGCTAGAACTAACGCATTCGTAAACCCGCTACAATCATGCAGTACAGTTTCAGTTGGTGGCAATAAATGAAAACCTTGACTTGGAAGAGTTCCAGTGTTGGATAGCCACAGCCAGCTAGCTAACATAGTATCACTCTCTGTTTTGAGCCGGGTGTTTGAAAAGTGATAAAAATACAATTAAGTATTGTGCTCTCCCCGCTTCATTTTTAAAGAAATGTATTTGTTCAAAAACTGTCGTTCCCTACATTTGATCCACTGCAGTCCTAGCTAGCTGTAGCGTATGCTTTCAGTACTAGATTCATTCACTGATCCTTTGATTGGGTGGATAACATGGAAGTTTATGCTGCAAGAGCTCTGACAGGTTGGAGGACATCCTCCGGAAGTTATTATTTATGTGTAAGTCTATAGAATGGGGTGAGAACCATGAGCCTCCTAGGTTTTGTATTGAAGTCAATGAACCCAGAGGATGGAAACTATTCTGTCCTCCGGCTACCACATGACGCTACTCTACAGAGTTCTGTTGAGGCTATTGTAGATCTTCATTGCAAAACAGTGTTTTAATCAATTATTTGGTATAGTTTTGTCAAAAAATTATTAATGTTTCACTATATTAATGAAATTTACTGAGGAGGATAGTCTTCGACGTCTGAGGTTTGAAATGATTGTTTTAGTGTCTGCTTCTTGCGGTCAATTTGCAGTTCACAAACTATTTGTAATTATGTTCAGGCCCCCTGACCATCTGCTCAATTAAAATTTGTCCTGTGGCTAAATGTAGTTCATGATCCCTGCACTAGAAGCACTAGTTTAGTGTCTTATGAAATGCACCTTTTTGTATTTTCCTCTTCTGTACTGTCTATTACATTGACTAGATAGCCAAGTGACAGCTCTAACAATGGAAATACATGTCCTCAAAGATGGAAGCAGGTGGTAGGAGGCGAGATCAGATGGGACCATCGTAGCCAAGGAGAGGGCAGATACTCCATAGAGATAGAGGACTCATCTTTGTATCTGTGACATAGTGTCTGTGACCGCATGTGCAGCACCATTGAGGCTATCTCCATTTTAACGTAGTCAGTTTTATTTCTCTTCATTGGCTGATTGGGCCCAACTCATAGGAATCCCCACCCAGTTGACTACTTTAAAATAGTGGAAGACCTCATTGGCAACGTCCATACTAAAATGGGTAATATCCATGATGAGTCCTCTAGCTCTATGAAAAGAGGCACAACTCTGATAAAGTCTTGTATGCAGCATACCACCCTGCATACCACTGCTGGCTTGCTTCTGAAGCTAAGCAGGCTTGGTCCTGGTCAGTTCCTGGATGGGAGACTAGATGCTGCTGGAAGTGGTGTTGGAGGGCTAGTAGGAGGCACTCTTCCCTCTGGTCTAAAAAAATATCCCAATACCCCAGGGCAGTGATTGGGGACACTTCCCTGTGTAGGGTGCAGTCTTTCGGATGGGACGTTAAACGGATGTTCTGACTCTCTGAGGTCATTAAAGATCCCATGGCACTTATCGTAAGAGTAGGGGTGTTAACCCCGGTGTTCTGGCCAAATTCCCAATCTGGCCCTCAAACCATCACAGTCACCTAATAATCCCCAGTTTACAATTGGCTCATTTATCCCCTTTCTCTCCCCTGTAACTATTCCCCAGGTCGTTGCTGCAAATGAGAACGTGTTCTCAGTCAATTTACCTGGTAAAATAACGGATAAAAATATATTTTTTAAATGCCACGTGCATCCACTTATATCAGTGCATTTGTAACAAACTAACCATTACGACACTTGTATTCGATCAAATAAACCTCACGTAGCAAATGAGCAATTACATGTTTTGTTGCCAAATTCGACACTCACAGACAAAGATTCATCACGTCGTGGTATTATTTTCGTGGGCGGAATAAAATCTCTCCCTTCGCCTCTTCCCCTCTGCCTGTAATTGCGGCTATGCGTACGGCACAACGGATTAGGAGAGCGTCGTGACGACATCTTCTACGTACCGCTCTCACCAAAGACCGACAGCTCAGCAATAACAGCCCTCACCGTCGTTTCTTCAAGCTTCACCCAATATAGCGCTCAACTCAATGGGATCCTGCGCAAAACACAGAGGAGACGGCATCGTTCACCATCGCTCTATTACCGAATCTGATAACTGCAACTGAGCGCTACTCCGCACTCGGACTACATATATACAGAACTGAACACATTTCCTGAGCTTCCTTCTGTAGTAAGGGGATGGGGGTATGACCGACCCCCGACTCCCAACTCTGTTCTATCAGTTGTAGGAGCGCTTTGCAGCATGCTATCGCCGAGAAGAGGGGTCGATCACAGGCCCGCCGCTACGATTCTAACCCATGTTGCTGTCATTGCAATCTTCGTTTCTATGAGCGCTTGCATGCCAGGTAAGAACAACACTTTTAATATGAAGTCGTGCATGTTTTGCAGACATTTATTAAAGTTGATGTGGATGATGTCATATGCTGTCAATTAAAACATATTTGCAGATGTTACCACGTTCCCTAACATATAGTAACATATGATAGGCCTACACCAACTCATGAAAATAAGACTGTTTTCTGACCATAGGCTATTTTAGAATTTAAAAGTGATATTTCAATTGGTGTGTATGCCCATTGTGAATGTTCTGTGTTTAAGCACGTAACTTCAGAGCACCTGTGGTTTCTGTGAGGCTTGTTTTTAAATCCCCCTTCAGTTTTTGGGGGGATAGCTCAATTCATAGTGCATAGCACAGACTACACGAGATATTTGGGTCATGTTTCAATACATTCTATGTATCTGAAATGGTGTACCTCAAACACTGACATATTACCTTGGAGGAGGGGGTGACGCATCTGGCTGGGGATGACCTGATAAGATGTGACGTATGGCATGTCTGTGGATACTCACACTTAAACAGTAATTACCAGAACCATAAGAAATGGCCGTTACTGACCAGTGACTACCTTGCATGATTACCAGAAGGCCGGGAACCTTTATTAGGTTACAAGCCTGGACTACACGACTGCAAAATGCATTACAATGATACCATGTATCATATCATCCATATGTAGACCCTTGGACGGACACACACACTTGGCTATAGTGAGGTCATGTATTGTCACCCGTGAGGTATCTTATCTTAGTTGTGAAATGGAAACTGGCTATCAGTAGGCAAGCTGTTCTGTGACACACTCCCCCTGTCAGAGAGACTACCCCTATTCAAGTCATTGGTCAGAGGTACTATGTCCATTCCAGTGATGGTATTTATGCAGTCCTGTGACACATTCCCCCTGTCAGAAAAACCAGCAGAGATCTTCTGTGTATAAAGGGCTAAAATGCATCTAATGACGTACTTTGTTGTTCTACGACTGGTCTGAGGCAGTCGGTAAATAACACGTGTTTTAAAGTGCAACTTTACTAATGATGGTTTTGGGAAACAGCTTGGAGATTTAACGATGCTCCTACGAAGGTTCTAATGATGAGTTTAGCCTAAAGATACTTTAGGAAACTGTGCCCTGTATATTTTGCTCCATCCCTAATCTAGCACACCGGATTAAAAAAAATGGGTTGATAAGCTGAATCAGGTTAGTTACAACTTGGGTTGGAGCGAAAACCCCCAGGAGGGTAGCTCTCCAGGAATAGGGTTCGAGAACCCTGTTCTAGGTTGTCCTGTAACACATTCCCTCTGTCAGAGAAACCACATAAATAGATTCCCTAGAATGGGAATCCCTATTCAAGTCAATGGTCAGAGTTTCCGTGTGGCTCAGTTGGTAGAGCATGGAGCTTTAATGACTAATTTCTCTGAAGGGGGAAAAAACTATCACATTCCCTGAGAATACATTACATAATATGAATAAACAATACTCCAAGCTGCAGCTTCCTACTTCGTGTCAAACATAATGGATGTTTGGTTCAAATCAGATGTTGGGTACTATATGTATTGAATATTATATGAATCCTTCTAAATTGAAATGACTCAAGTCAGTGTAAAATGTATCCCAAACAAAAAACATTGATTTCAAAGTTAATAAATCATACAACTCTATGCACAAGGACAGCTTTTAACAATTTACACTGATAATTTTACAAAAACATTTACTGGAAGAACTGTGCAGATACAGAATTTAGTGAAATGATTTTGGTAAAATCTTTCTCAGTTTTCTTTGTGTCCACGTTTTCAAAAATATCTGCTCTGAATTAAGATTCAATGACATCTGCAGAAAGAATAGGGTGTCAGCTATGACATGATACATTGACTTTAAAACACTCTTGGTTATTAAAATGCAGTAAGTGAAGTGGATTTACACCTGTTAACGGAATTGCAATAACGGAATTCCATCATATGTCCCTGATCTGTACTACACAGAAATGCATAATTATGGATATGAATGTCATTCTCCTCATGTTGATGTATCCTAAATAGGTACACAAGGGTAGAAATATGCAATATCCTCCTTTGCATATTTGGTTATTATTCTACACGCTGGCTATTATTTTAATGAGCTCTGCAAGACTAAATTTGATTGGTCCGGGCAAGACCAAATCTGAACCAGTCATTGACATCTACTGACTCTACTGTGCTGACCAAACTGTTTGTGACTACTATGACTTCCCCCATTGTAGCCAATTCAATTGCAGAAATTCCGTTACCAATTTATTTATTTTTTTATTTTTTGGGAATGTCGAGTTTTAATCACATAATAATTAATAAACAAAATGGATATCAGTAAAACCATTAATTCATAGGTCTACCTTTACTTGTTAGCTCTGTGAACTTTCATTATCCTCCGTCCTCATGAGAGAAATGAGAAAAGATCTTAAAGATATGTTTTTTTTGGTAACAGAATTTCAAGGCATGAGGTAATGTTTCTTAAGCTTACAGAAGCTTTCAAATGTAGTTATATTAGCTGGCAGGGGTCTTCAATATTATTGTGTTTTGATGTATTTCTAATACCTTTTAAGACTAATACCTTTTTCTATCTGTTTGACCAGAAGCCTTTGCTAATTCTACATTTTTAGGATGGAAAATGGGTAAACTATATGTATATTTGTGTGTGTGTGTGTGTGTATATATGCCAAAACATGTAGCTTTCATTTGACACCCATATGAACTTCACATGTTGGTGGTCATGGGTTATTTTACATGACCAATGTCCAATTTAGGTGCAATCAGTTCAGCTTAATGTCTTTTAACAAGATAATGTTGCAGGAATTATTCTGTTTCTAACTACAGAAACCCTTTCAGAACAGCCTGAGAGGGTGGGTGTCATGGCTTGCTGAAATGAAACTAAGCTGTTGTGAGCTCTTAAGCACAGGTAGCAATGACAGACTGGGGTGTCCTAATTTGCACCCCCTTCCATTTTACAGTGCACTATTTTCGACCAGAGCTCAAAGGGTGGTCAGAAGTAGTTTGCTATATAGGGAATAGCGTGTCATTTGGGACTTAACCTGGGTCTGTGAGCTCTGTGCTGCTGTGGATAGAAGGACTGAGAGGAGAGCGCAGGCTTCTGTTAAGGCTGTAAAATGGAGATTATAACCTGATTATAGTGCCATAGAGGAGAGCACTACAGCTGTATAGTATTCTGCTCCTTAAAAGACATGTGCTGGGCTTGCACTGCCATCCTGCACACACTCTCACCTTCTATGTCCAAAAAGACTGTTTTTAGAGAGAAACATTTTGGTCACGTTTTAGAGTGCCAGATGGAGGCCCCATTTGTTAAAATTCAGATATATAATGTGGGTTTGTTTCTCCAGTCATTTGGGTAAGAAATAGGATGCAACCTCTGACTGTTCAAGGAAACCATAGGCTTTGTCCAACTCTTCTTGGAAGAGATGCCACTTGGAATACCAGAAGCACAATTAAAAGGCTATCAATGATAATTGAGAATAAGGGGATTGACATTTAGTGTTGAGAGAAGAGAACGTTTCTGGGGGAAATCGATTGCTTTGTCGCTGTGGAGATGTTGAATTTGTTGTTTTGCTGATGCCCCAAGAGGAGGAGAGGTGGATGAAAGGGGTAGGAGAGATGGATGAATGAAAAGGTTAGCTGCCAAGGTTTATTAGATGCTGTGATGCGTAACCGGGGCAACACGACCATTGCAGTTCTCTTTCTTTCGCCGAAGGCGTTGGTTTTGGGAGCGAGACCGAAATTTGGTTTCTTCATCTCACCTGCCTCTTGTTGTCTTACATGCTCTCACGTCTGCAGAGGTCTTTTGCTTTAGCCTCAAAAGGAAGTTCATGGATTTGCTGTTAGACTGGCAGTCTTAGGGCTTTTTTTACACAAACAAATATTTACTGATTTAAACATTAAGAAACCTTAATATGTTTTTTCATGTATTTCCTGGCCCAGTGTTTTGTTGTATGGAAGTGAATGGAAAATGTCAATCGACTGACGTCACACATGGTGAACTAATTGGCCTGCTTGCTGCCTGTCAGTAGCTTTCAGATCTTATCGTCTCACAAAAGAATGACCAAATGTGAGATTTAGAGGTTCCAAAACCTGTCCTCTGTGCTGTGTGCGTCTTGCATAGCTGCGTTCCCCCAAGTAGTCAGAGTAGCGCTGGCTTGAAGATGAAATCCTGTTGACATGTCAGTAAGATGTTTTATGCTTTCTGCTGATGTTGTTTGCTGCTGGCACTGGGAGGACCAGCTTTATTCACTGTGTTTGACTGACTCTCTCTGTCTCGTGCTCTTTCTCTCTAGCATATTTCTTTCTCGCTCTTTTGTTCTTTCTGTCTCTCAATCTCTCTGCTCCATCTCTCTCTCAGCTGTTGTTGTGAATAACACCTCTGGTGTTGTAGGTATACTGCATGTTAAATAACTCACTTCACTCTCACAGCTCATCACTGTACTCTCTCTCAAACCATGGTTACGCTTCAACCATCTAGGATGTCATGCATGTCCTGTTTCTAATATTAGATACATTTTTTAAGTAACGTAAGAAGACGTTTATAGACTACTTGACATGTCTGAAACCATCTTTGCTCTTCTTGAATCCTCCTTTCTATTCTGAAGAGAGACTATAACCAAAATAATTTGAATGATTAGGTTCCTATTTTTGAGAGACTTATATTGTCCATTGCAGAGATCTGTTCCCAGAAACGCTTATATCCTATGAAGATCATTTCAACCACATCCTCAAATGAAGATTTAAATTTATTTAACTAGGTAAGTCAGGGGACCATGTCTAATAATTTAGTCAGGCACTGGAATAGAAGCCTAACTGATTCCCGGCCGCTGTCACACAACCCTGATCAATGGGAATCATTTGAATCAATTATATTTAAGTCTTCATGATTTACTGATATCAGGGATGTTAGTGTGTATTATCAATCATTCATTAGGCTGTATTCTGTAATGCATGAATCTGTTTGACTTAACATTTTAATGTTGATCGGTAAATCAACATTCCAGTAACCAGATGGAAATAACATTTGTGCTTTTAATACCAAAAACACAAAAGACACTACTACTCTGTTTATGAATACTAATTCATTTTATGTGATTTTTTCCCATCATGACTAGGGATTGCTTTATGCCCAATCTGGATGAACAGAGGTGAAATAATATGAAGTGCATTAAGAATATAATGGGGAAAAATAAAATATATTGTAGAGGGAATGTTCTTTGTCATATATTTTTTACATTTTTGCCTTAAAAAGCATTTTAAGGGCCTCCCGGGTGGCGCAGTGGTCTAGGGCACTGCATTGCAGTGCTAGATGTGCCACCAAAGACTCTGGTTTCGCGCACAGACTCTGTTGCAGCCGGCCGCAACCGGGAGGTCCGTGGGGCGATGCACAATTGGCCTAGCGTCATCCGTGTTAGGGAGGGTTTGGTTGGTAGGGATATCCTTGTCTCATCGTGCACCAGCGACTCCAGTGGCAGGCCGGGCGCAGTGCGAGCTAACCAAGGTTGCCAGGTGCACGGTGTTTCCTCCGACACATTGGTGCGGCTGGCTTCCGGGTTGGAGGCACGCTGTGTTGAGAAGCAGTGCGGCTTGGTTGGTTTGTGTTTCGGAGGACGCATGGCTTTCGACCTCCGTCTCTCCCAAGCCCGTACGGGAGTTGTAGCGATGAGACAAGATAGTAACTACTAACAATTGGATACCACGAAATTGGGGAGAAAAGGGGGTAAAATAAAACATTTTAGTATCTCTTCTCTCATGTCACTGTGACATTCTGCATGGCTAAACAAGGACACGTTGTCCTCCTTGCATATGGCAGATTAAGTGCATAAGTCAAACACGGACGACGCTACGCCAATTGTGCCATGGTCTCGGAATAGACTACGGTTAGCCCTGCATATATGGGTCTAGTGGTCATGGTCTCAAGTGTATTACGTAGAATTGTTCCAGGTATTTTGTCAGTGAGCGAGCTATACTGCAGACTCAGAAGTAACCGCGTGGCCAGGCTCAGAAGTAACCGCGTGGCCAGGCTCAATCGCTACTGCATATGGAGGGAAAGTCGACTGGGGATGTGATTTGGTCTGCAGTATTGAACATTGAAATCAAATCTATTTCTAGGGTAATGACATTGAATATTCCCAGAACAATGTCTAGTAGCGAGTGCGATCTGATCTCACCTGAGACAACCTACAGGCGTGAGTACATGTGAACCATTGAAAGTCATTGAGCCCCCCTTCAGAGTGTATTGTATAATAACACAGATAGTTATTTTCACACTACATATTAATTTACTGTATCTTCTCTCCTGTGATTCACTGTGGCATTCTGCAAAGCTAAACAAGGACACAAAATGTCCACCTTAAATATGGCAAGAGATATGCAGCCCTCACTTCATATTCATCGCCAAACCCACTGGCTCCAGGTCATCTATAAGTCTTTGCTATGTAAAGCCCTGCCTTATCTCAGCTCACTGGTCACCATAGCCGCACCCACCCGTAGCACGCGCTCCAGCAGGTGTGTATGTATGTATATATATATATATATATATACACTAGTCACCCCCAAAGCCAACTCCTCTTTGGCCTCCTTTCCTTCCAGTTCACTGCTGCCAATGATAGGGGAAAAATGCTAAAATCACTGAAGCTGGAGACTTATCTCCCTCACTAACTTTAAGCATCAGCTGTCAGAGCAGCTTACCAATCATTGCACCTGTACATAGGCCATCTGTAAATAGCCCACCCAATTACCTCACCCTTATTTTTTTGCTCCTTTGCACCCCAGTATCTCTACTTGAACATTCATCTTCTGCACTAGAGGTCGACCGATTAATAGGAATGGGCGATTTTAATTAGGGCCGATTTTCAAGTTTTCATAACAATCGGTAATCAGCATTTTTGGACACTGATCATGGCCGATTACATTGCACTCCACGAGGAGACTGCGTGGCAGGCTGACTACCTGTTATGCGAGTGCAGCAAGGTAAGGTGCTAGCTAGCATTAACCAACAATCAGTCTTAACATAATCACTAGTTAACTACACATGGTTGATGATATTACTAGTTTATCTAGCTTGTCCTACGTTGCATATAATCGATGCGGTGCCTGTTAATTTATCATTGAATCACAGCCTACTTTGCCAAACGGGTGATTTAACAAGCGCATTCGCGAAAAAAGCACTGTTGTTGTACCAATGTGTACCTAACCATAAACATCAACGCCTTTCTTAAAATCAATACACAAGTATATATTTCTAAACCTACATATTTCGTTAATATTGCCTGCTAACATTAATAGTTTTTTAACTAGGGAAATTGTGTCACTTCTCTTGCACTCTGTGCAACAGAGTCAAGGTATATGCAGCAGTTTGAGCCGCCTGGCTCGTTGCGAACTGTGTGAAGACCATTTCTTCCTAACAAAGACAGCCAACTTCGCCAAATGGGGGATGATTTAATAACAAAAGCGCATTTACGAAAAAAGCACAATCGTTGCATGAATGTACCTAACCATAAACATCAATGGCTTTCTTAAAATCAATACACAGAAGTATATTTTTTTATTATGTTTATTATGACATAACATTGAAGGTTGTGCAATGTAACAGCAATATCTAGACATATGGATGACACCCGTTAGATAAAATATGGATCGGTTCCGTATTTCACTGAAAGAATAAACATTTTGTTTTTTTAATTAGTTTCTAGATTTGACCATATTAATGACCTAAGGCTCGCATTTCTGTGTGTTATTATATTATAATTAAGTCTATGATTTGATAGAGCAGTCTGACTGAGCGGTGGTAGGCAGAAGCAGGCTCATAAGCATTCATTCAAACAGCACTTTACTGCGTTTGCCAGCAGCTCTTCACAATGCTTCAAGCATTGCGCTGTTTATAACTTCAAGCCTATCAACTCCTGAGATTAGGCTGGCAATACTAAAGTACCTATTAGAACATCCAATAGTCAAAGGTATATGAAATACAAATGGTATAGAGAGAAATAGTCCTATAATTCCTATAATAACTACAACCTAAAACTTTTTACCTGGGAATATTGAAGACTCATGTTAAAAGGAACCACCTGCTTTCATATGTTCTCATGTTCTGAGCAAGGAACTGAAACGTTAGCTTTTTTACATGGCACATATTGAACTTTTACTTTCTTCTCCAACACTTTTGTTTTTGCATTATTTAAACCAAATTGAACATGTTTTATTTATTTGAGACTAAAATGATTTTATTGATGTATTATATTAAGTTAAAATAAGTTCATTGTTCATTCAGTATTGTTGTAATTGTCATTATTACAAATATATATATATAAAAATATTGTCCGATTTAATCGGTATCAGCTTTTTTTGGCCCTCCAATAATCGGTATCAGCGTTGAAAAACCATAATCGGTCGACCTCTGTTCTGCACATCTATCACTCCAGTGTTTAACTGCTAAATTGTAATTATTTTGCCATTATGGCCTATTTATTGCCTTACCTCCCTAATCTTACTACATTTGCGCACACTGTATAAAGACTTTTCCATTGTATTATTGACTGTACGTTTGTTTATCCCATGTGTAACTCTTTTGTTTGTGTCGCACTGCTTTGCACTATCTTGGCCAGGTTGCAGTTGTAAATGAGAACTTGTTCTCAACTGGCCTACCTGGTTAAATAATGCTCAGCCGTGGAAACCCATTTCATGATCTCCAGACGAATAGTTATTGTGCTGACATTGCTTCAAGAAGCAGTTTTGAACTTGGTAGTGAGTGTTGCAACCGAGGACAGATGCATACTACATACTATGTGCTTCAGCACCCGGCAGTCCCATTCTGTGAGCTTGTGTGGCCTACCACTTCGCGGCCGAGCCGTTGTTGCTTCTTGACATTTCCACTTCACAATAACAGCACTTAGTTGACAAGGGCATTTGATGAACTGACTTGTTGGAAAGGTGGCATCCTATGACAGTGCCACGTTGAAAGTCACTGACCTCTGCAGTAAGGCCATTCTTCTGCCATTTGTTTCTCTTCACTAAGTGGTTGAAGTGGTGTGTGTGTATATATAGTGTACATGTCGGGCCAAAAGCAGCCTATTCGGAGACCATGGCCGCTAGACGCATAGGGCCAACAGTAGCCCATTTCAGGCCAGTTCCAAAACCAAGAGACAACATGTTCAAATAAGACATTGATCTTTTGCAGCCCCAACCAGCAACTCGACAAACAAAGAGCATTTTGAGAAAATGTGACAGAATAATTACATTAGAGCACTGAGCTACATTATGACTCATATTTGTGTTGCCCTTGTGTCCTGGGTGCATCCCAAACGGCACTGGTCTGAAGTAGTGCAGTATACAGGGAATAGGGTGCCATTTGGGACGCATGTTAGTTTCAGATGGGATTAAGGGGAGGAGGAGGAGAGAGCAGGGGGGGAAATTTTACAGAACCAGCTCAAATTTGTTTACATCCCTGTTACTGAGCATTTCTCCTTTGTCAAGATAATCCATCCAACTGACAGGTGTGACATATCAGGAATCTGATTAAACAGCGTGATCATTACACAGGTGTACCTTGTGCTGGGGACAATAAAAGGCCACTAAAATGTGCAGTTTTGTCACACAATGCAATGTCACAGATGTTTTGAAAGAGCGTGCATTTGACATGCTGACTGCAGGAATGTCCACCAGAACTGTTGACAGAGAATGTATTGTTAATTTCTCTACCATAAGCCTTCTCCAACATTGTTTTAGAGAATTTGGTGGTATGTCCAACCAGCCTCACAACCACAGACCATGTGTAACCATGCCAGCCCTAGACCTCCACATCCAGCTTCTTCAGGATCATCTGAGACCAGCCACCCGGACAGCTGATGAAACTGAGGAGTATTTCTGTCTGTAACAAAACCCTTTTGAGGGGGAAAAACTCATTCTGATTGGCTGTGCCTGGCTCCCCCTGCCCAGTCATGTGAAATCCATAGGGGCCTAATGAACTTATTTCTATTTACTGATTTCCTTATATGAACGGTAACTCAGTTAAATCTTTGAAATTGTTGCATGTTGAGTTTATATTTTTGTTCATTATAGTAACAACCAATACAGAGAGCGAGAACCTCAGGAGGACTGTTTTAATTTACCCTTTAACTGTGGCACTTGCAGAGTACTGCAGATGGGAGATCAATCAAATGTATTTATAAAGCCCTTTACATCCAATGTCACAAAGTGCTGTACAGAAACCCAGCCTAAAACCACAAACAGCAAGCAATGCAGATGTAGAATCACGGTGGCTGGGAAAAACTCCCCAGAAAGGCAGTAACCTAGGAAGAAACCTAGAGACGAACCAGGCAGAGGGAGAGACACACACACGTTCGGTGAACAGGTCATGGTTCCATAGCCGCAGGCAGGACATTTGAAACTGGAGCAGCAGCATCACGAGTGGCAGCTGCAACCTTTTCTCTGTCTCTAATGTATTGTGTCCTGCTATCAATAGGGAATATCTAACTAATATATGCATCACTGGCTTGTGTCATTCAAACCAATATGGTGCCATCAACCACAGCTAGAAGGGACCCAAACTGAAAAAGGTTTTAAATACAATACTTAATGACAATAACTCATTATCTGAGACAGCCTTACAAGAGATGCACAACGAGGCATGTTGTCACACATACTGTGTGTATAGAAAAAAAAATGATTATCACGGTGTCATGACGTTGGCCTGGGGGTAGGTTCATGACAGTCATAAATACCTCTTCCCTCCTTTTTCCTCTCTTTTACATTTGCAAACCCCTTGGTTAACATAGAGATTCTGGGAACATCAGAAGGTGAGGGGAAATGAACTATATTCTGGTAATCCGACCAATTGAACATATGCGGTGGTTCTTAATGAATATGATGTCAGTTTGGTTGTCATCTGAGACATTCTCATCAATGATAAGATGACATCAACTCTACAGTGGAAAGTCTACACATCAGAGTTATCGGATTCACATGGAATTGTTGTTCAATTCAAATGTTTGAATATGAAATTATTCATGATGGGATGAAATGTGATTTTAGCTTCTAAAATGTGAGAATTGGGCTCTGCTCAATCAGTGGCCCGACCCTGTGAAGAGTCATGGGTTATAAAACTTTTCAGACACACCCTTCTCGCTCCACTATATAAAGCCTTGACGAAAATGTAACCTCCTGTTCTGAGGATGTGAGGACGACGGTCCGATGTCAAAATGGTTCAGATATTAACTACAGAACGAAGCCAACATCAGCGTGAGCTTTGGTTGCGAATTGTATGAACTTTGAACTCTTATTCACTACAGAAGTGATACCTCCTAGCCGTTGAGTTAGCAACAACAGCTGCAAACGAGGGTTAGGAAGGAACAGACAGAGTATTCCCGTCTATCACACAACAACGTTACTACAACGTATCCAACTGACCACCAGAGACATTCTTCAAAGGACTCGGTTTGGCAACACGGCCTTCCATCTACCACCAACCTACTGAAGCGCAGCTCAGAGTAAATATTTATTGCATTTTCCTTTATGATAGCACAGCTTCTTCCTTTGTTACTCAGTCTTCCCGCTCTTTCACTCAAACCCAGCCCCCTTTCCTTTTGTGTAACAAGCTGTCATATCTGTTCTGCCCGCTAGGGACGATTTCCTTTATGACGTAATTTTTAATCAAGTTACGATGAATTATATGTATGTGTAATTCTGTGTGATTAGTGAGGTATTTAGTAAATAAATAATTAAACCCAATTTTGCATTGCTGATTCAACTTGTTAGCCAGGGTTCGTGAAGATAACCAAGAATTTACAACTTTCAGATGAGATTGAATTAAGGTGACGATTAATATTGACTGCTATTGATGTAAAATATTACTAGGTCTTTAAGAGTTTATTCGGAAGATAACAGCTCTATAAATATTATTTTGTGGTGCCCCGGCTCTAGTTAATTACATTTACATGATTAGCTCAATCGGGTAATATTAATTACGGAGAAATTATTTTATAGAATAGCATGTCATATCACTTAATCCTGCATAGCCAAAGACATGACAACGGTTTAATTTAAAAAGACTTCCAATAGAGCAGAAGTGTGACACGGATCCAATATATAATTTTCTCTATGCTACAAGTAAGGCGGAGTCCCATGTAGAGTCAGGCTGTGTGTCCCTGTTCCCTATATAGTGCCCTATTGGCCCTGAGCAAAAGTAGTGCACTATATAGGAAATAGGGTGTCATTTAGGGCATGGCCTACGTCTTGATAGTAACCAACTTGCCAAAAGGAGGATTCTAATCAGTCTGTCCTTTTGGCAGTGAATGGTCTCTTCCTGTTGACATTGCTCAAGCAGATCGACAGCTTGACAGAGACAAAGCCTCCTATTTGTAAATGGAAGACTCTTGATGGACGGAGGCTGCCTGTCATGTTTTCAGATTAGTGCCAACACCAACACCGCCCTGGGTACATAGGGCTTAATTACGGCTTCCTCACATCTGGCCTCCTGACAGCACCTCCCAGCCTGGCTGGTCTGGCCCTGAGGATCACCAGCCCTAATAGGTAACGGCAGGTTGTTTAGGAGCTACGCGGCAGGTTGTTTAGGAGCTACGCGGCAGGTTGTTTAGGAGCTACGCGGCAGGTTGTTTAGGAGCTACGCGGCAGGTTGTTTAGGAGCTATGCGGCAGGTTGTTTAGGAGCTACGCGGCAGGTTGTGGAGGAGCTACGCGGCAGGTTGTGGAGGAGCTACGCGGCAGGTTGTGGAGGAGCTACGCGGCAGGTTGTTTAGGAGCTACGTGGCAGGTTGTTAAGGAGCCACGCGGCAGGTTGTTAAGGAGCCACGCGGCAGGTTGTTAAGGAGCCACGCGGCAGGTTGTTTAGGAGCCACGCGGCAGGTTGTTTAGGAGCCACGCGGCAGGTTGTGTAGGAGCTACGCGGCATGTTGTGTAGGAGCTACGCGGCAGGTTGTTTAGGAGCTACGCGGCAGGTTGTTTAGGAGCTATGCGGCAGTTTGTGGAGCGGCAGGTTGTTTAGAAGCTACGCGGCAGGTTGTTTAGGAGCCACACTGCAGGTTGTGTAGGAGCCACGCGGCAGGTTGTGTAGGAGCTATGCGGCATGTTGTGTAGGAGCTACGCGGCATGTTGTGTAGGAGCTACGCGCCATGTTGTGTAGGAGCTACGCGGCAGGTTGTTTAGGAGCTACGCGGCAGGTTGTTTAGGAGCTATGCGGCAGTTTGTGGAGCGGCAGGTTGTTTAGAAGCTACGCGGCAGGTTGTTTAGGAGCTACGTGGCAGGTTGTGGAGGAGCTACGCGGCAGGTTGTTTAGGAGCTAAGCGGAAGTTTGTGAAGTGGCAGGTTGTGGAGGAGCTACACTGCAGGTTGTTTAGGAGCTACGCGGCAGTTTGTGGAGCGGCAGGTTGTGGAGGAGCTACGCGGCAGGTTGTGGAGGAGCTACGCGGCAGGTTGTGGAGGAGCTACGCGGCAGGTTGTGGAGGAGCTACGCGGCAGGTTGTGGAGGAGCTACGCGGCAGGTTGTGGAGTGGCAGGTTGTGGAGGAGCTACGCGGCAGGTTGTGGAGTAGCTACGCGGCAGGTTGTGGAGGAGATACGCGGCAGGTTGTGGAGCCAGAGGGCATTGCACATGTAGATAGACACTACAGAATGGAGAGAGCAGCTCAGCTGGCACTGAGGAAGGAAACATGGTTTAAATCATTCACATTGGCAATATCACTGAGCATAAATTGAGTGAGAGTTGGAGGGGACTGTCGACTATAAAAAGCTTTTTCTTTGGGTTTTCATTTTAATACTGTTCCGTTCCACTTCCCGATTGCTTTGATAATCCCCAAGCAGTGGTTTAATTTCAGTTTGAGTCAGTTAAATTAGAATTCTGATCATGAATTCATTGGAGAGTTCTCCAGAAAACGATTGGCATTGTTCTAAATCAAAGGTCTGTAGTAGTTTGAATGTAATTGACTCTGGCAGACAGTTCATAGGCATAAAACACTGTCATGTCAGACAGTCTTGACCCACTGTGGGTTGGGCTCAGTAGGAGATATCGTACTACTGCATTCCCCTCTTCTGTCAGAGTAGATTTGCATTCAGTAGATGAGCTGCTAGTGAACCTGGGTTCAAATACTATTTGACATTTTAAAGATACTTTAGGGCTGATCCCAGTCAGTTGAATGGTCGATTGTTTGGTCAATAGGCTGTTGGTCGACCGAGAATTTGGTAGTCGATCAGTTGCAACAAAAAAAGTAATGTTTTATTGCATGTCTTAATTGATGCCTGTCTCAGTAGGCCGCAGGGATGCCTCACCTGTCGTACATTTACCGTTAATTACCATAACTTCTAATCTACAATGTTTGTTTGGTTACTGTCATTTCTGTTAATGCATTCAATAATAATATTATTATGTATTATTATTAGTCTCTTAATGTTCTCATTGTCGGAGTGGACACGTTGTTTGCAGATCGCACAACCTAGGCTACACTTGTGAGAAACAGGTTTTGATTTATTTCACTGTTTCCGAGTTGTCAATTTATTCATTGTGTTTTGTTAGGAGCGCTCCTGTCAATGTTGAGTAAGGACACGCACCTGATTACACATAGAAGTAGGCCTAGGCTACCTGGCCTGATTACACATAGAAGTAGGCCTAGGCTACCTGGCCTGATTACACATAGAAGTAGGCCTAGGCTACCTGGCCTGATTACGCATAGAAGTAGGCCTAGGCTACCTGGCCTGCGAGCAATTGTAGGCTTATAAATGTTCCCATTTGGGGGATCTGATAGTATTTCTGATTGTCTTAACTCACCACCACTAATGAGCTGTGGAGCTTCGCAAAGAAATGTTTTCTTCAACTCAAACAGCAAGTAAACTAAGTCTGTTTTTTACATCCATTGAGAATGACAATAGTTCCTCAATGTAGCCTATTTAAAAAACCTTTCCAGGTTCCTCCCTTTCGATAACCACTCATTTTGAAAGGGAGAAAAAAATGTTGTTCTCTGATCCGGTGGTAATGTCATAAAATAGGCCTACCTGATTACTACTTATCCTTGGATCAAATAGCCTACAACTGTGTCTGTCCAGAGCTTACTGGCACAGAACTCTGAGGGGACAGAATATTTTATACAATGTTGCAAGTTTATTAGCATGAGCTTCTGGCTGGACCAATTTGATACAGTGTTTCAAGTTCCTTGCATACAGGCCATGTGTGATTTCTACCTGCATGCAGGCTGCAATGTTTTTATTTGTTGGCTTTATGTAGTCTATTTTTATATACAATACCAATCAAAAGTTTGGACACCTCATTCAAGGGTTTTTCTTTATTTTTACTATTTTCTACATTGTAGAATAATAGAAGAATGTTGTGGTAGCCATGCTGGTTAAGTGTGCCTTGAATTCTAAATACCAGCAAAGCACCATCACACCACCTCCTCCATGCTTCACGGTGGGAACAACACATGCGGAGATCATCCGTTCACCTACTCTGCATCTCACGAAGAAACGGTGGTTGGAACCAAAAATCTCAAATTTGTACTCATCAGACCAAAGCACAGATTTCCACTGGTCTAATGTCCATTGCTTGTGTTTCTTGGCCCAAGCAAGTCTCTTCTTCCTATTGGGGTCCTGTAGTTTTTTTTGCAGCAATTCAACCATGAAGGCCTAATTCACGCAGTCTCCTCTGAACAGTTGATTTTGAGATGTCTGTTACTTGATATCTGTGAAGCATTTATTTGGGCTGATTTATGGATTTACTGACCTTCATGTCTTAACTTTTTAGTGACGGGGCAGTATTCGGAAATTCGGATGACTGACGTGCCAAAAGTAAACTGCCTGTTACTCAGGCCCAGAAGCTAGGATATGCATATACTTGGTAGAATTGGATAGAAAACACTCTGAAGTTTCTAAAACTGTTAAAATAATGTCTGTGAGTATGACAGACCTGATATGGCAGGCGAAAACTCGAGGAAAATCCATCCAGGAAGTGGGTTTCCATTGAATGTCTATTGACTATGTAATTGGTTAGGGCCCAGGTTGCAGTTCCTATGGCTTCCACTAGATGTCAACAGTCTTTAGTCATGGTTTCAGGCTTGTTTTCTGAAAAACGGCGAAGAAAAATACATTTTTGTTAGGGGTCTGGGGAAGCGCGCCCTTCGTTCTTTTTCCTTTCTTTTGAATACGCTATTGTCCGGTTGAAATATTATCGATAATTGACACCCTGAGGATTAGTTATAAACATTGTTTGACATGTTTCGACTAACTTTAATGGTACTATTAGGATGTATTCGTCTGCATGTTGACCGCCTTTGAGCCAGTGGATTACTGAACAAAACGCGCCAACAAACAGAGTTTTTGGGATATAAAGATGGACTTTATCGAACAAAACTACCATTTATTGTGTAACTGGGACCCTTCTGAATGCAAACATATGAAGATCTTCAAAGGTAAGTGATTCATTTTATAGCTATTTCTGACTTTCGTGACTTATCTGCTTGGTTGGAAAATGTTTGTATGTGGGGCCGTAAAGCCTTTTTGAAATCTGACAAAGCGGCTGGATTAACAAGAATTTAATATTTTAACTGATGTATAACACTTGTTTTTTCATTGTTTATTACTATTTCTGTCATTTTAATTTGGCGCTCTCCAATTTCACCAGATGTTGTTGAGGTGGGTCGCTAGCGGCACGCCTGCGCCAGAAAGGTTAAAGTAATGATGGATTGTCATTTATCTTTGCTTATTTGAGCTGTTCTTGCCTTAAAATGGACTTAGCCCTATTTGGTAAAATACCATCTTCTGTATACTGTTCCAACCCTACCTTGTTACAACACAACTGATTGGCTCAAACGCATTAAGAAGAAAATAAATTCCACAAATGAACTTTTAAGAAGCCACACCTGTTAATTGAAATGCATTCCAGGTTGACTACCTCATGAGGCTGGTTGAGAGAATGCCAAGAGTGTGAAAGCTGTCATCAAGGCAAAGGGTGGCTACTTAGAAGAATCTTTAATGTAAAATATGTTTTGTTTAACGCTTTTTTTGGTTACTACATAATTCAATGTGTTATTTCATAGTTTTGATGTTTTCACTTTTATTCTACAATGTAGAAAATAGTAAAAACAAAGAAAAACCCTGGAATGAGTAGGTGTCAATTGTTGACTGGTAATGTAGTTGGGAATGGCAATAAAGTTACTTCATTTTTATTTAGATAAAATCATTTGTGATTAATGAAAATGATAAGCTACCAAGGCTTTATTATAAAATAAATTAAATTGTTGTGGAGCAATGTGCATATGAATGTCATAACTGGCACGCAGATCGGTAGAAATGGTAAGATAAATTGGCACTCCAAATGTTACTGGCTATTACTGGCTACCCCAGGGGTGTAATGGCAACGTAATGGCAGAAGCTGGAGGAGGAAGGTCGGAAACAGTTTAAAAAAAAAATCTGGTTAGGCTATCTTGATCTCTGGCTCCCTCTTGAGTCATTTGTGTCTCAATTATTTAATCACAGTGTGCTTAAATGCATCAGACAAGCTCAGTAGTCTACATATAGTTGATTTTATTAAAACACATAAAACACCGTTTTGTGCCTATATTTATGGAAAAATACACATTTTTGAATTTTGACCAGTCAATTGGTCGAAAAAAGATGACTCGTAAAATACTTTGAGCATTTACTCTAGCCTGACTTGAGTGACAGGTGGACAAGATTTACCGTTTTCGGCCAATTCATTTGGTCCATTTAAGCCAGGCAAGCTCAACCAAGCCCTGATAGGTATTTAGAAATGAATGAAAATAGTATTTGAACCCAGGTCTGTCTGCTAAATGGACCAGGTAACCTCCAAAGTGTAGTGGATTTCTTGACCGTCAGATAAGGTAAGAAAACGAAAGAATGCCGCTCTTGAATGGCTTATAGTCAGATATGTGCATGCTTGGCTTAGCCTAGACAGTAAGCAGCTGGATGCTGCCTAAAGACCATCACAAGTGGATACGGATCTTGTTAGGTGTTCATACCACTCACTACAGAATTCAATGGAATTTGTAGGATTAGAAATGTTAGAAGTGATAGAAACCAGAAATGATAGGATCTCAATGCTACTCACATACTGCAGAGGAAAACTATTCCTTTCTCTAGGCTGGGGTTAGGCTACACTAGCTGATTTGTAGACAGACTATGCTCTCTGGGGAACTTAGCCAGGGTGATGTATACCCTGCTGCTGCTGAATGAAGATTATAGGAGATCTGCTCTCTGTCAGGACCAATTGAGAGGGCTGATTTGTCAAATGCAAAAGTAGCAATTTGGGTCAGAAATGTTGTTAGTCAGATCAGGAAAACGGAGTATGTGTCCCAAATTGCACTCTATTCCCTACGTAGTGCACTACTTTTGACCACAACCTTAAAGGGAATATGGTGCCATTTGGGACGCGGACTATAACGGGCCTGGGTAATTATTTTCCATGGAGGGCCACATTAGAATATATTTTTGCCATCATGGGCCAGAATCATATTACAGGATTATACACCATGTGTATGACTGTGTTGACAGATATATCTACTGTAATTCACATCCAGATATGCCACTTATTTTACTTTTTAACATGCACAGAAATAAACCACATCCATGTTCTCCTTCTGGTAGGTATTTTCGTTATGAAACATGCAATGAACTAAATGGAGGGAAATGTACACTACATTCAGCACCACGGACAGAACTCTTGTTAATGGGGATGCACAAAAACAGAGAGCTCAACATTACATTTAAACTACTCAGTGTGAGGAGTAGAGTCTCTGATGGGCATTGACTAGAGCAGTGAAGTCGGGTATAGTTTCTGACGTCGCTATGCACAGGATTGCTGAGAGGTGAGAGTCAGTAAGAGAAGATCTGTGCCTTGGTGTGTTTCATATTTCATCACTGAATATGTCTGTTCACATACATAGGTTGACCCAAACAGTACAAACCTCTTCTGAGCAGGACCCCTAATCTTCGGAAGGTTTTCTTCATCGAGAGATGCATATAACCTTGTCAGTGACATTGTTTTGAAGAGTTCTCCAATCACTGCATCAGACTGAAGATCGATAAGCTCAAGTTGCAGGTCAGTGGGAGCGTTATCCACATTGAAGGTGAAAGGAGAGGAAACCAACAGCATGTCATTTCCTAACACTTTGAAATCCTCAACATTCACTGTTCAAAGCGATGTATACTTCTCCCGCTGGTCATCTGATAGGGAACAGACTAGTAGTGTCAGAAGGTAGGTGAGATTGTTGGCTTCTACTTGGCGGGTAATTTTCCCTTGAAGGCTTTGACAAGGCTGTACATCTGATGTGCAAAAAGGCCCTTCACTTGTAGTTTGGAATTTAGTTAATTTGAGGGTCATGATGTCCACAGTGAAGGAAAAATCAGCCAACCATTCTTCATCTTGCAGTTGAGGGAAATCCACATTTTCCTTTCATTTGCAAAAACTCAGCAATCTCCAATCTTCAGGTCCCACACCCTTTTTAAGCAACTTCCCTAAACTCAGCCATCTCACGTTTGCGTGGTGGGGGAGATCTGCATGACCTGACTCTGTCTCCAACAGTGAGACAAACTGCCTGTGGTTTTGAAGATTTTGCTCTTATGAAGTTTACCACTTGTGTGACTGTATCCACAACATGGCTCATATTGCTGCAGAGTCAATTAAACATTATTTAATGAATTCTCCCTCAGCGAATGGCTTGCTATGTTTAGCAATTTTGTGGGACAGTACATAGCTAGTGCTCTCAAATCCGTCGTTTGCTGAATGCAGTTTAGTGAAAATTCCTTTCGAAAATATTTCGATGTCCACTCTTGCTTGAACACCTGACATTCATGATCTACTTTTCTTAGGAAAAACAACCTTTTGCGCTAATTTCTAGCTAGCTACTATTTGTAACTGTGACGTGTGTGTCAGGCACTGTCTGTCCTCGTACAGTTGTTATTTATACGTGCCTTTAAAATAAATGTCCCACATGCGGTGGGAGTTAAATCATTACACAAAGGCCAGTATCCATTGTGCTTTTCATTTGAATAACGAATACATTTTTCAAACCTTTACTATCGCAATTTTTTTATGTGATCTGAGCATGATTCCGCGGATCGTCGTATTGAATCAGGTCGTGGGCCACATATGGCCCCCGTGCCGGACTTTGCTCAGGTCTGGACTATAAGAATGAGGACAAATATGAGAATTTGTGAAAAAAAATCGCTATATTGTTTAGCTACTATACAATTACATTCAGATGGGATTCATGAATATCTGGTTGCTAACATTTATCAGAAACAGAATGGGACATATCCTACTACTTAACATAAACACTGTCCTTGGTCTCCTGTCCTTGGTCTTGCCAGCCAACTTAAAATAAATGTTCCCCTCTTCTTATCGTTTGTCTTAATCTTAGCTTGTTCATCCCCATTTGTCTCTCTTGATAGGTCCCCCCCCCCTTATCTTCCCCGCCTTCTGCATTCACAGTGTGACTCACACCTGATGATGTCACACAGTCTCAGTTGCCATAGCAGTCGTTATGGCAACCACAGCAGCCTTTCAGAGTTTCAGCTGCGTAGCCCTCCAAAGGGATGTGATGTCAGTCAAGGGTTAGTATTGATAGGTTTACTTGAATGAGTTGCTTCCCTTGAATGTGCAGGGTACTGTGGATGCTTATTACTCAGTGGTGGAAAAAAAGACCCAATTGTCATACTTGAGTAAAAGTAAAGATATACCTGAATAGAAAATGCTTCTAGTGAAAGTCACCCAGTAAAATACTATTTGAGTAAAAGTCTAAAAGTATTTGTTTTAAAATATACTTTAGTATTAAGGGTAAATGTAATTGCTAAAATATACTTAAATATCAAAAGTAAAAGTATAAATAATTTCAAATTCGTTATATTAAGCAAATATTTTTGTAGCCTCCACACTCCAGCACTCAGACAAAATGTACAAATAAAGTATTTGTTTCGTGAGTCCTCCAGATCAGAAGCAGTAAGGATGACCAGGGATATTCTCTTAAGTGTGTGAATTGGACCATTGTCCTGCTAAGCACGTATGGCTTAAAAAGTACATTTATTTTCTTTAGGGATGTAGTGGTGTAAAAGTTATCAAAAATATAAATGGTAATGTACAGATACCCAAAACACTACTTAATTAGTACTTTAAAGTATTTTTTACATAAAATACTTAACTTTACTCCACTGTTAATACTATTCAATTATTAATGGGGCACGAGTCCAGTTATTGGACAAAATGGTCTTCCAAGAAGACCTTACTTCTGAGTTATTAACTCTAGAAGACTACAGTTAGAGTAATACATTTATTCATCTGAAGATGTTGATCCGTTGGAGTTCTTTACCAGTATATATAGACAATCACAATGTTTTTATTCAATCAACATTTAATAACACTCATCAAAATATTTACAAACATGATGAAGATGATCATTAAATAGAATGAAAGATAAGGAGTGAAGATCTGGAGATCCTGAACATGACATTTTATTCAACTCGGTCTGTAATCAAAATCTGTTGTGGCTTCTTGATTGTTCAGGCCACATGGAGGATAGCAATGGAAAAAGATGGATGTGTGTGCTTTCTGGTTGAGTTGGGTGGTTCCTCCTTCAGGTTGCTCCTGAGTTAGTGTCCTTATGATTGTTGCTCTTCTCTGTTGACACCTTGCTTGAGTTGCAGAGGCTGTCCTCTAAATGTTTACTCTTTCTTTCCTTGTAGAAGGTTATTTTAAGTCTTCTGTTTTCTTCTGAGACTGTTTAGTACCAATTTCTGTACTGGATTACACGTTCTATTCCCTAAAAGGTACTTTTCCCCAAACGTATCAGTTACCAGTTCTGGCCATTAAAGGCAAAGGCCCAGGGCCTGTGGTCGGGCTGCTGGAGATGGATTTTTTTTCCCCTCCTTCTGGTCCAGAGTTGAGTGAGGGGAGCAGTACTTTTCTATTCCTGCTAGGTCACATGGTTACACCCCTAGGTGTCGAGAGCCATTTTTACCACCCATTGTCTTGGAGGTACAGAAGACATTTTGGGGGGAGAACCTATTTGGTTAAGGTCAGTTCAATCGTATTGTTCAACATATGACATTCAAACAACACATCGCTACAAATGCTGACCAGTCTTTCCAGGATTCTACGATCTCATTTTTGTTGTTGCGAAATCCCAAATTCCCCACATATATTACTGGAAAGAAAACACATAAAACTGCCTCATTACCACAGTACAAAAAGAGGGGTCGCAATTTCAACCAATCACCGCACATTTACTGCATAATATGGTTCAATCAAGCCACACGTCAACAAACGGTTTCCCTCGGCAGTGCATTTTCAAGACAAAATTGGACAAACGTCTCATATTGACATGCAAAATGGAATAATTGCCGTGGGAAAAACAAGCATTTTTGCCCTCAAATATCACAGAAAATCCCTGTGAAATCCTGGAGGGACTGGTTTACAGACCATTGGGAAATCCTGGAGGGACTGGTTTACAGACCATTGGGAAATCCTGGAGGGACTGGTTTACAGACCATTGGGAAATCCTGGAGGGACTGGTTTACAGACCATTGGGAAATCCTGGAGGGACTGGTTTACAGACCATTGGGAAATCCTGGAGGGACTGGTTTACAGACCATTGGCGGGCGGAGACAGAAAGGGCAGTGGCTGGTTGTAAGCATTTCTCTAACATCCCATTTAAGTTTAGCCCAGGTGACGCCTGTCACACACACAAAGACTAGGTCTGTGTCCCAAATAGCACACTATTCCCTATATAAAAAGTAGGGCGACCCCCATATAGGGATTAGGGTGCCATTCGGCACACAGCTTAACAGTCTGGGGAAAGCGTTATTCGAGTTGGTGAAGGGTTTGGCCAGGCGTTTACTCTGTTAAGCAGGCTTACTCGGCATGATAACAGACACACAACGCAGCAGGAGCCTTGGGCAGACTGACTCACTCACTATTTTGGTCTGTCATTTAAGGGGTATTATTCCATGTGAAAGTGACCTAGCTGACAGCTCTCTCCCTTAACGCATCCCACCTTCACCCCACTGCACACAGCCATATATCAGACAGCTGTTCACAACCTTGGCCCAACTCCGGCTCCAAAACATTATCAACCGGCAGCGTAAGAGTAGGTTCCGGGCTTCATCTTTTCATGTCAGAATGAAGGATTTCCACCTGGAACAGCCTGCTCATCCATGGGAGCCTAAACCTGCAGTATTATTTCAAACTTCAGATAACAATCTAAAGACTTTGAAGTCAGAGGAGGTTGGTTTCTATGACAACCATAGACTTGGTACGGTGAGGAATTAAAGGGACTGAGATCCCTGATTTTCAGTTAGAGGCAGTGAAGTAGATATTGTCTTCTGAAACTAGGGCTCTTAAATGACACCCCTATTCCTTATTTAGTCCACCGTTTTTGACCAAGGGAAAGGGGATACCTAGTCAGTTGTACAACTGAATGCCTTCAACTGAAATGTGTCTTCCGTATGTAACCCAACCCCTCTGAATCAGAGGTGCGGGGGGCTGCCTTAATCCACATCCACTTCTTCGGCACCTGGGGAACAGTCGGTTAACTGCTTTGTCTCAGGGGCATAACGACATATTTTTACCTTGTCAACTCGGGGATTTGATCTAGCAACCTTACGGTTACTAGCCCAACCACTGAGCTACCTGCCGCCCTAGGGCCCATATCTAGTCTGATTAGCTGTAGCTTGGTGTGTGGTAGAGCTGGTGACTATATTAGCTGTACATTCAGGTGACTATGATGATTTATTATGATATTTCCTCCCTTTTCTCTTTCTCACTCGCTCTTCCGTTGTCACCTCAGGCTCCCTGATAATAGCTAGGCTGTAAGACTTAATGCCTGCATAATGAGATGAGTTCTCTGGTGTCGCGTCCAATTTGTGTGGAAGCCTCAATGATTATTATTATCTTAGAGACCAGTGCTTTGTTTTTACATTTACATTTGATTTTAATTTTTACATTTAAAATTATATCACGATGAAGTAATGTGTCTGCTGATGTTGATATTAACACTGACGGTCAGGAAGAGAGAGGCTTGCCTTTTTTCACTTTTGGTGGAGGGGTACTGGAGTTCAAATCCAAACTGTGTGAGATCCAGTAATGGATGTGAAAACTAATGTTAGTCTGTGTCTGTCTGTTTTAACAGGGTCTTCTTCCGTATGCCCACGTAGCCTGGACTGTGCCCGAGCAAGGAGGCATTTCTGCCAGCCGGGCAGCTCACACTGTGGCCCCTGCCTCACCCCGCTGGTAGAGAACTCACATGGCAGATGCATAGTGAAGAGGAGGCCCAGTCACGCCCCTCATTTTGGTAAGTTTACTTACCCTTGCTAATGTATTGCTGTTGGTTTTCTACTGCAAGTGTAGGAACATTAAAGCCATACATCTTCAATGTAATCTCCACAACCCAGAACCAAATGTTGTGTGAGCTACTCAATTAGGTTCTGCGTGGAGGATGGGGAGGAGTTGTACTAGTGCAGAACCAGGGTGCATCCTCTTCGGCAGCCCCAGTGACACAAAACCAGCGCACAGAAAGAATTGTTCCATTTCAGTTGTCATATCCCACCATCTCCCAACAGATGTAACATTTGAATGTTCTCGTTGTCACAGGAGACTAGTTTAATGTGAAAAGGAGTTTACGGTGCTCCATTTTAATGGCAAGATGCTATTAGGTTTAGTCTCTCCCTTCCAGGCCCCCACAGCCTCTGACTTTAACGAGTGTTAATTATGCTGCTAGGTGATGCGCCATCAGGGGAATGAGAGATGATCGCTCAGGAAAAAGGTCAGTTTCGAGAGAGTTAGAGCAATGGAATAGATTCATATGGTTTTGGCCAAAATGAAAGTGGTAACGATAGAAAATAATTGTCACTAAAACCCTCAAGAGATATCTTAGATTTAGTCTTAGTTCTACCACTGGAGGGGACAAAACATCAAGACCATACATAAAGAAAGAAAGATTAGTGTTGGAAAGAAATCCAGTACACCATTGACGAAAGACTGAAACGGAAATAGATTTAGATTAGGGATCATTTCACCTGATTCACCATCTGTGTGAGATGCATGGCTGTCTGGCCTGAACCCGGTATCTTAAGGCTACGTTCATCGTTAGAATCTTCAGAATGAATGTGACACTGCCTACAAATACTAAATTACCCATTTCTTTGCATAACTATCCAAGGATATAAAACCACAGGATTCAAATGAAAACCGAGATGACTGTATACAAATGTATAAATACAGACTTCATAGACTTATATATTTGAATGATATTGAAATCAATTTCATGTTAATTCAATTGAGTTTTATTTCACTATTTGTATGCTACTGTTTCAATATATTTCATAATGTGTAGCCTAACTTGCAATGATAAGCCACCTCAATATTTGTAGCCTTTAGGTGATAAGCTAAAATCTCTCTATGAGCTGATCTGTCATCATTGTAATAATGATAATGTTAAGGTAAGATTGGAAAGGTAGAACACTGATCCGAGAGCAGTGCTTCCTTTCTTTTGATACTATCTGTATTGTAACATGCCTCAATGACTCACTTAGCAAACATTCTCTCTGCGTGGTGTTTTGGTAAACTCATGTTACAACTTCGGTCAATGTAGGAAAGATGCACCGTTAAAACATTCTTAAGCCAAAGTTCCATTGCTGTTGGGAAACTGGTCTGTAGTAAGAGATGTAATAGAGAGAGATTCCGGCTCCCAGTGTTCAGTGCTGAGCAGCCCACTGGCCTGTATTAGATCCCACTCAGCTCTGAAGTCAGCTCTGACGCACTCACCGCCTACCCACTGGGTACAAACTGATCAATTCAACGTTGTTTCAAAGTCATTTGTCAACGTATTGTGATGTGGAAAAAGTCATCAACATCAACTGTTTTGAGGGTGAAATTTCAACCACAAGATTATATCATCATGGTAACCAAATTTCAACAGACAAACCTTCACTAAAATATGTTGAATTTGTACATTTAAAAAGTCTGATTTCAACATATCCACTATCAGAAGAAATAAACAATGGGCTGAGCAGCACCTCCTACTGAAAATTGATGTATCTACAGCTAAAGTGTCATTTCGGTCTCCCATCCAGGGTTTAAACCAAGCCCAGTTTAGCTATGATATTTGTCAGTGACTACTACCAGGGTGCTATCGTGAGAATGATTACTGAGTGATCTCCACTTAAAGACAAAATACATCCACGGTTGCTATCAAAGTCATTCCAAAGGTTTAACAGAGAAAATGAAATGGAATCATACTTTATCACTCACCAATGGTGCTATTTAGGCCTATTTTTATTTATTTAACTAGGCAAGTCAGTTAAGAACAAATTCTTATTTTCAATGACGGCCTAGGAACAGTGGGTTAACTGCCTTGTTCAGGGGCAGAACAACATATTTTTACCTTGTCAGCGTGGGGATTCGATCTACTAGTCCAATGCTCTAACCACTAGGCTACCTATAGCATTTGATATGTCATCAACAGCAGTTGTTTGAATTCAAGCCAGAATTCAACTAAAATAAACAATACAAGAGGGTTCAAGCTCTGGTTGATTTCAAATGTAATGATATTTAGTGATATTAAATTTGATTGTCAACGCAACCAAATATCAACATTTGAATGAGATTCATCTGCTTGGATAGTTATAAATGTGCCACTGACTTAGTCTCACTTTAATTCCAGTTTGTCTACAAATGAATAATTGATATGTTGGATTCATATCTCCATCTCAACCAGAAATCAAAGTTAAAGAAAATAACTCAATCAAATCAAACTGTATTTAAAGTTTATACTATAACTTGGATTTTTGGTTGAGATGGACACATGAATCCAACATATAGGTTGGAATCTCATTGATCAACGTCTCATACAAATATTATCCACATGGAAATGACGTAGTGTTCCAAGTTGTTAGTCTCAACAGCTCTGACTGCCTCATGAAGCTGGTGGAGAAAAGGCCAAGAGTGTGAAAAGCTGTCATCAAGGCAAAGGGTGGCTGCTATGAAGAATCTAAAACATTACATATATTTTGATTTAACACTTTTTCTTGGTTCCTATATGACTCCATATGTGTTATTTCATAGTTTTGATGTCTGCACTATTATTCTACTATGTGTGTGTGTGTGTGTGTGTACTACCGTTCAAAAGTTTGGGGTCACTTTTGAAAGAAAAGCTCTTTTTTTTGTCCATTTAAAATAAAATCGAATTGATCAGAAATACAGTGTAGACATTGTCAAAGTTGTAAATTACTACTGTAGCTGGAAACATCTGACTTAAAAAAAAATGAATATCTACATAGGCATACAGAGGCCCATTATCAGCAACCATCACTCCTGTGTTCCAATGGCACATTGTAAACATACAATCCAACCTTATCATTTTAAAAGGCTAATTGATCATTCGAAAACCCTTTTGCAATCATGTTAGCACAGCTGAAAACTGTTGTGCTGATTTAAAGAAGCAATAAAACGGGCCTTCTTTAGACTAGTTGAGTATCTGGAGCATCAGCATTTGTGGGTTCGATTACAGGCTCAAAATGGCCAGAAACAAAGAACTTCCTTCTGAAACTCGTCATTCTATTCTTGTTCTGAGAAATGTAGGCTATTCCATGCGAGAAATTGCCAAGAAACTGAAGATCTCGTACAACACTGTGTACTATTCCCTTCACAGAACCACGCAAACTGGCCCTAACCAGAATAGAAAGAGTGAGAGGCCCCGGTGCACAACTGAGCAAGATGACAGATACATTGGAGTGTCTAGTTTGAGAAAGACACCTCACAAGTCCTCAACTGGCAGCTTCAGTAAATAGTACCAGCAAAGTCTCAACGTCAACGGTGACGAGGCAACAGCGGGATGCTGGCCTTCTAGGCAGAGTTGCAAAGAAAAAGCCATATCTCAGACTGGCCAATAAAAATAAAAGATTAAGATGGGCAAAAGAACACAGACACTGGACAGAGGAACTCTGCCTAGAAGGCCAGCATCCCGGGGTTGCCTCGTCTCACTCACTCACTCACACACACACACACACACACACACACACACAAAGGATGTCCACTGTTTTTCACAGAAAATACAGGTTTTTGCTAAGCTTCTAGATGATATACGTTTATGATTTTCTTTATCCAAGGAACACAAGATAATTTGAGTCATCTGTGGTCTGCTGAATACAATAGTTGAATTGGACTGAATAGGGAGGATTGATTACAGGGTTCCCAGCAGATGGATCTATACTAATGTATTATTCAGATCTTAGAAGCCACAGGTGAACCCATCTGTATTGTATAACCTTAGATGACTGGGCACTTTGCTTCTCTGACCTGTGTGCAGAGCTGTTCATTTTGTTTTTTTCTCTCACAATTTTGTCTTTTCTCACTATTGTTTATTTATTTTACTTGCTTTGGCAATGTAAACATACAGTATGTTTACCATGCCAATAAAGGAAAGCACCTTTTTGAATTGAATTGACATTTTGTGACAGATATCTCTCTGTATCTCTCTCTCTCTGTATCTCTCTCTCTCTGTATCTCTCTCTCTCTGTATCTCTCTCTCTCTGTATCTCTCTCTCTCTGTATCTCTCTCTCTCTCTGTTCCCTCCTCTCTTTATCTCTGTACTTCTCTCTGCTCTCTCTTTCTCAATTACTCTCTTTCTACAGTATTTCTTTCTCCCTCTCTCATTATCTCTGTATCTCCCTCCCGCCCTCTGTACCCTTCACCCACACGCTCAGAGCAGCACTGCGTGACAGAGAGGCTGACCCATCCACCCACGTACTGCACCACACTTATTCACCTACTCTCACCAATACCCACACACTTTCTCACATACACACTGCACCCCTCACTCTCACTCACTCTCTGATTCAGCCAGCATTACAGTATCACTGGTTTACTCAGTCTAAAATACGCCGGCACACACAGTACAGAACCACACGCTGCACCATGCATCAGTCAGTCTGTCTCCCTGGCACACAGAGCCTCGTCATAAGTGTATGATGGATCACACACCAATCCAATGTAAACATGCAGTGTGTTCTCTCCGCCAACACAAAGCTCTTTGATGCTTGTAATAGGCTACAGTTTGTTTGCGCAAGGCTTTTGTACTTGATGAGCGATTTGTAAATTCACTTGTTGTTTGTAGGTGTTTTTTCACACTTGCCACATGGGGACAGCATGGAGCAGTTCCTTCTGTCTGGCATTCCTCCCAGTCCTGAGTACAAGTATGTGGTATATGGATGGAGTCACGGAGAAACATACATTACATTTATATACATTATGAAATATTATAAACTGCATTGTTTGAGCCCTTATTGCTGATTTGACTGACAGCTGACTGACAGCTGTGGTATATTCTCCTTCTCCCAAATCCATTCAGCTGATGTTCTGAAAGAGCTGCAAAATCTGGACCCCTACAAATCAGCCGGGCTAGACAATCTGGACCCTTTCTTTCTAAAATTATCTGCCGAAATTGTTGCCACCCCTATTACTAGCCTGTTCAACCTCTCTTTCGTGTCGTCTGAGATTCCCAAAGATTGGAAAGCAGCTGCGGTCATCCCCCTCTTCAAAGGGGGGGACACTCTTGACCCAAACTGCTACAGACCTATATCTATCCTACCGTGCCTTTCTAAGGTCTTCGAAAGCCAAGTCAACAAACAGATTACCGACCATTTCGAATCTCACCACACCTTCTCTGCTATGCAATCTGGTTTCAGAGCTGGTCATGGGTGCACCTCAGCCACGCTCAAGGTCCTAAACGATATCTTAACCGCCATCGATAAGAAACATTACTGTGCAGCCGTATTCATTGATCTGGCCAAGGCTTTCGACTCTGTCAATCACCATATCCTCATCGGCAGACTCGACAGCCTTGGTTTCTCAAATGATTGCCTCGCCTGGTTCACCAACTACTTCTCTGATAGAGTTCAGTGTGTCAAATCGGAGGGTCTGCTGTCCGGACCTCTGGCAGTCTCTATGGGGGTGCCACAGGGTTCAATTCTTGGACCGACTCTCTTCTCTGTATACATCAATGAGGTCGCTCTTGCTGCTGGTGAGTCCCTGATCCACCTCTACGCAGACGACACCATTCTGTATACTTCCGGCCCTTCTTTGGACACTGTGTTAACAACCCTCCAGGCAAGCTTCAATGCCATACAACTCTCCTTCCGTGGCCTCCAATTGCTCTTAAATACAAGTAAAACTAAATGTATGCTCTTCAACCGATCGCTACCTGCACCTACCCGCCTGTCCAACATCACTACTCTGGACGGCTCTGACTTAGAATACGTGGACAACTACAAATACTTAGGTGTCTGGTTAGATTGTAAACTCTCCTTCCAGACCCATATCAAACATCTCAAATCCAAAGTTAAATCTAGAATTGGCTTCCTATTTCGCAACAAAGCATCCTTCACTCATGCTGCCAAACATACCCTTGTAAAACTGACCATCCTACCAATCCTCGACTTTGGCGATGTCATTTACAAAATAGCCTCCAATACCCTACTCAACAAATTGGATGCAGTCTATCACAGTGCAATCCGTTTTATCACCAAAGCCCCATATACTACCCACCATTGCGACCTGTACGCTCTCGTTGGCTGGCCCTCGCTTCATACTCGTCGCCAAACCCACTGGCTCCATGTCATCTACAAGACCCTGCTAGGTAAAGTCCCCCCTTATCTCAGCTCGCTGGTCACCATAGCATCTCCCACCTGTAGCACACGCTCCAGCAGGTATATCTCTCTAGTCACCCCCAAAACCAATTCTTTCTTTGGCCGCCTCTCCTTCCAGTTCTCTGCTGCCAATGACTGGAACGAACTACAAAAATCTCTGAAACTGGAAACACTTATCTCCCTCACTAGCTTTAAGCACCAACTGTCAGAGCAGCTCACAGATTACTGCACCTGTACATAGCCCACCTATAATTTAGCCCAAACAACTACCTCTTTCCCAACTGTATTTAATTTTAATTTATTTATTTATTTTGCTCCTTTGCACCCCATTATTTTTTATTTCTACTTTGCACATTCTTCCATTGCAAAACTACCATTCCAGTATTTTACTTGCTATATTGTATTTACTTTGCCATCATGGCCTTTTTTGCCTTTACCTCCTCACCTCATTTGCTCACATTGTATATAGACTTGTTTATACTGCATTATTGACTGTATGTTTGTTTTTACTCCATGTGTAACTCTGTGTCGTTTTATCTGTCGAACTGCTTTGCTTTATCTTGGCCAGGTCGCAATTGTAAATGAGAACTTGTTCTCAACTTGCCTACCTGGTTAAATAAAGGTAAAATAAAATAAATAAATAAATATATCAGACCGTATACCACAGGTATGACAACATTTATTTTTATTGCTCTAATTACGTTGGTAACAAGTTTATAATAGCAATAAGGCACCTCTGGGGGGGTTGGTGGTATATGGTCAATATACCATGGCTAAGGGCTGTGTCCAGGCACTCAGTGTAGCATCGTGGATAAGCACATCCCTTAAGGATGGTATATTTGCCATATACCACACCCCATCGGGCCTTATTGCTTCATTATAAAACAGGTTGTTTGGATCCTGAATGCAGAATGGTTGTTATTCACCACGATCCCTGTGTAATGCATGTTATTAGTTCCATTTGAATTATCAATATGTATCCACTGTCCCACAGTCCAGCCAGACAATTGATCAACTTCATCTCCCCTGGCATCTAGCCCATGCTCATAGCCTAGCATTTGGTTTGCAACAGTTTGGGTTGGTTCGATCCCGGGCTGTATCACAACCGGCCGTGATCGGGAGTCTCATAGGACGGCGCAATTTGGCCCAGCGTTGTCCGCGTTAGGGGAGGGTTTGGCCCAGCGTTGTCCGCGTTAGAGGGAGGGTTTGGCCCAGCGTTGTCCTCGTTAGAGGGAGGGTTTGGCCCAGCGTTGTCCGCGTTAGAGGGAGGGTTTGGCCCAGCGTTGTCCGCGTTAGGGGGAGGGTTTGGCCCAGCGTTGTCCGCGTTAGGGGGAGGGTTTGGCCCAGTGTTATCCGCGTTAGGGGAGGGTTTGGCCCAGCGCTGCCCGGGTTAGGGGAGTGTTTGGCCCAGCGTTGCCCGGGTTAGGGGAGGGTTTGGCCCAGCGTTGCCCGGGTTAGGGGAGGGTTTGGCCCAGCGTTGCCCGGGTTAGGGGAGGGTTTGGCCCAGCGTTGCCCGGGTTAGGGGAGGGTTTGGCCCAGCGTTGCCCGGGTTAGGGGAGGGTTTGGCCCAGCGTTGCCCGCGTTAGGGGAGGGTTTGGCCCAGCGTTGCCCGGGTTAGGGGAGGGTTTGGCCCAGCGTTGTCCGGGTTAGGGGAGGGTTTGGCCCAGCGCTGTCTGGGTTAGGGGAGGGTTTGGCCCAGCGCTGTCTGGGTTAGGGGAGGGTTTGGCCCAGCGTTGTCTGGGTTAGGGGAGGGTTTGGCCGGGGTAGGCTGACACTCATACCTGTGCAGCATTGTTGCAGCTTTTTTCTTGGCTTGGCTTCGGTCTTAAGAAAAGCCCTTAGTCGGGTGTTATTCTCACGATAATCCCCGGATTCTCCTGCCTTAATGCTTAATGGTGCATTTACATGACATTATGTAATTCCGTATGGCAGCCATGTTGGGTCCCTATTAAAATGTGTTTCTCTGGAGTCAAGTAGCAGAGACTCTGCATTTCCTTTAGTCAGCTGTGGTTTCCCTGTTGATCTCCTGACCCACAGCATTTCTATTAATAAGATCATACCGTGCATTCAGTAAAGTATTCAGACCCCTTCACTTTTTTCACATTTTGTTACGCTACAGCCTTTTTATCAAATTGATTAAATTGTTTCTTTCACCCTCATCAATCTACACACAATACCCCATAACAACAAGACAAAGCAAAAACATGTTAGACATTTTTGCTAATTTATAAAAAAATTGAAAACAAAAATATTGAAAACATAAACATACTTATTTACCTAAGTATTCAGACCCTTTGCTATGAGAATCTAAATTGTGCTCGGGTGCATCCTGTTTCCATTGGTCATCCTTGAGATGTTTCTCCAACTTGGAGTCCACCTGTGGTAAATTCAATTGATTGGACATGATTTGGAAAGGCACACATCTGTCTATATAAGTTCTCACAGTTGACACTGCATGTCAGAGCAAAAACCAAGCCATGAGGTCGAAGGAATTATCTGTAGAGCTCCGAGACAGGATTGTGTCGAGGCACAGATCTGGGGAAGGGTACCAAAGCATTTCTGCATCATTGATGGTCGCCAACAACACAGTGGCCTCATTCTTAAATGGAAGAAGTTTGGAACCACCAGGACTCTTCCTAGAGATGGATGCCTGGGGGGGGGGCTGTTTAATCCATTTTAGAATAATAAATACTTTCCAAATCCAATGTATAGTATGAATAGACGCTGGATCTATTCAGTACAGTGGCTATGACTGTATTTCATAGTGTTTCATTCTGTATGGATATAAGTAGTTGATTAGGTGTAGCCTATGTTGTCAGCATCTGATGACTGATTTGTTGTAGACAATCAGTCTCCATAGGCACTCTGTATGGTGTAGTATGAGGTCATCATTGGTAATTGTAGATCTGAGTCAAACCTGGAATCATTGGGATGGTTGAGGACGATTCATTATCTCTCTCCTTTCCTCCTCTCTTCTCCCATCCTCTCCTCTCCTTCTCTCGCATGGAAAATGTGAAATTCCATTAGAAATGCTGCCTCATCATTGTGTAATCATTGAAACCCAGTGACCCACATCTTCTGTCTCCTTTTTGGTGCAGGCAAAGTGACCACTTTCCCTGAAGTGGACGAGGAGATAGACTTCCTGTCCACCATCATCAGCCAACAGGAGACTGAATCAGGTTTCAGGCATCCAGGTGAGAGGACAACCCTTTGGCCCGTCCCAAAGGGTGCTATTTCAGAAGGTTTGATTGACAAGATTTTACTAATTGCATATAGTATTAACATAATGTGACCAGTAATACCATACCATTTGCTAAGTTAGTAGTAGATGTCATTTTGCCTTGCTATCAACCATTTAATTATATTTTATTTTTCTATCTGCTCCTAGCTTCTTCCTTTCAGGATGTTCCTAAAGTCAAGGAGGAGGAGGATGACAGATCAATGATCCTCACCCAACGGCCTACCACAGAGCAGCCTACTACACACGGCGCCACTACAGCCCCTCCACCCACCTCTATCACTACAGCCAACACCACCACTACCAGCCACTCCACAGCAGTACGCAGCGGTCCCCTGATCATCCCTTACGCCTCCAACAGCCGAGTGTTTATCAGTATGTAACCTTAATCCTTGTTAATGATTTTCAGTCCCAGTTGACCCATTTTTTGAATGACAACCATGATTCCCTGATCTGTGTTGAGAATTAATTTCTCCGCATCCTGCTGCTCTTGTGAATGCTGCTCTGACTGACACTGCTCTTGTGAATGCTGCTCTGACTGACACTGCTCTTGTGAATGCTGCTCTGACTGACACTGCTCTTGTGAATGCTGCTCTGACTGACACTGCTCTTGTGAATGCTGCTCTGACTGACACTGCTCTTGTGAACGCTGCTCTGACTGACACTGCTCTTGCGAATGCTGCTCTGACTGTCACTGCTCTTGTGAATGCTGCTCTGACTGACACTGCTCTTGCCTATTAATATTGACAATTTGCGGATGGACTCTTTCCTGTCTTCCTTTCTCGTACATGGGTGAATCTTAATTGTATTTCCTTGTTTCCTCACATCGTCCCTCCTCGTCTCCCTCTCTAAGCACATTCAAGTAGAAGATCGGAGGTTCCAAGGAGAAAGGATGCGAGGAATCAAGGAAATAAACTCAGCAAAAAAAGAAATGTCCTCTCACTGTCAACTACGTTTATTTTCAGCAAACTTTAATATGTGTAAATATTTGTATGAACATAACAAGATTCAACAACTGAGACATAAACTGAACAAGTTCCACAGACATGTGACTAACAGAAATGGAATAATGTGTCCCTGAACAAAGGGGGGGGTCAAAATCAAAAGTGTCAGTCAGTATCTGGTGTGACCACCAGCTGCATTAGGTACTGCAGTGCATCTCCTCCTCATGGACTGCACCATATTTGCCAGTTCTTGCTGTGAGATGTTACCCCACTATTCCGTCAAGGCACCTGCAAGTTCCCGGACATTTCTGGGGGGAATGGTCCTAGCCCTCACCCTCTGATCCAACAGGTCCCAGATGTGCTTAATGGGATTGAGATCCTGGCTCTTCACTGGCCATGGCAGAACACTGACATTCCTGTCTTACAGGAAATCACGCACAGAACGAGCAGTATGGCTGGTGGCATTGTCATGCTGGAGGTTCATGTCAGGATGAGCCTGCTGGAAGGTTACCACATGAGGGAGGAGGATGTCTTCCCTGTAATGCACAGCGTTGAGATTGCCTGCAATGACAACAAGCTGAGTCCGATGATGCTGTGACACACTGCCCCAGACCATGACGGATCCTCCACTTTCTAATCGTTCCCGCTCCAGAGTACAGGCCTCGGTGTAACAAACATTCCTTCGACGATAAACGCAAATCCGCCCATCACCCCATGTGAGACAAAACCGCGACTCGTCAGTGAAGAGTACTTTTTGCCAGTCCTGGACCCTGGGCCTCTTTCTTTTTGTGTTTTTCAGAGTTAGTAGAAAGGCCTCTTTAGTGTCCTAAGTTGTAATAACTGTGACCTTAATTGCCTACCGTCTGTAAGCTGTTAGTGTCTTAATGACCGTTACACAGGTGCATGTTCATTTAAATGTTTATGGTTCATTGAACAAGCATGGGAATCAGTGTTTAAACCCTTTACAATGAAGATCTGTGAAGTTATTTTGATTTTTTACGAAGTATCTTTGAAAGACAGGATCCTGAACAAGGAAGGTTTCTTTATTTTTTGTTGCTGAGTTTACAATTGAGATGCACCCCACAAACACCAACTTCCTTACTGTCTCCCCAACTGATCTGTTCCTGGTATTCTGGGTAATATGTCTTCCTCTGCCCGATGTTTCTTCCTCTTCTCCTGACAGCCTTTCTCTATCTCTTCACAGTCATGACCAGTGTGTTTTTGGTTGTGGGGTCTGTTGCCTTGCTCTTGGCTGCTGTCTGTTGGATCAGGTAAAACTCTACATCTGTTTTGCACTGACACCAGCTATGTGGAAGAATGGTCTGCGATAACTGTGATACGTGGTTGTTGTTCCCTACTTCACTTAGTTAAATGTACGGACTCATTTTAAAAATTGTCATGTAGTTTAATGATGTGGTTATGGGAAACTGACCATGATGTCCCCCATCTTATCCCAGGTTGCAGAGAGGTGTGCGGCTGGCTCAGAAGATCGACTACCCAGCGTATGGGGGGATGGGGCCCCATTCCTATGACAATGATGTGGTATGTACAGCAGAACACACAATCACACAAAGTCATGGTTACAACAGATTATATTCATGTCAGTGAAAGTTTTTTGGTTTCATGTTATTTTATACATTTCATTAATTGCCATCTGTTTATTTTATCTCCTTTAATTGTATTGTTTTACTGTAAAACACATTTTTATTTTCAATAAATGATTTGATAACATACTAATCACATGGGAACAAACACATCTTCTGTACAATAAATGTTATACTGAAACGGCTTCTGGTTGAGAGCCATGTCATCTCGGGCCCTCCTTCTGTGTCCTGCCAGCAGCTTGGGGATAGGAGGCTGGCTCAGAGTGCCCAGATGTACCACTACCAACACCAGAAACAGCAGATGCTCTGCCTGGAGAAGTGAGTCATACCCCCCATGGCCTTCTGTCTGTCTTTTAACCAGACATATCTGTCTGCCAGTTTAGTCTGCTCTCTGACCCTGGCTATCTAAAAATGTTACTAGCTGTCCATTTCTTGCTTCCTGATTCTCCTTCAACTCCTTTCAAAGCAAATTGGTGGAGGTCCAAGGTCCCATTTTTTTAAAGAGGATTTGAGGGGGTATGGAGGAAGTAAGCTGTAAATGTTTCCAGACACTGCCTTTGTCTCCCTCCTCTTCCCTCCCTTCTCCTTCCCTGTCCTCCTGTCAGTCTGTATCTGTGTTCTCCTCTGTGAATGGTGGGTTGGGATGTTATGTGATGTGGTTGGATACCTCCATGACTCAGTGTTTTTCCTTTGTCTCCAGACACAGGGATGAACCCAAGGTGCCTGACTCCGGGGCCACGTCAGATGAGGAGAATGAGGATGGGGATTTCACGGTATACGAGTGCCCTGGACTGGCCCCGGTAAGAGACGGACATACCTGATACACATACAGTGTACTGCACAGCCATGCAGTACAATAGCAGACATGGAGAGGCAGCGATGGCTGATATCCAATATATATTTACCTTTAGTTAAATACTGTACATTTAGTTTACATACATTTGTACTTACAATAGGCTACATATACACATTTTATTGTTTTAGCTGTGTAATAACTTACTCTTCTCTGCTTTCTTTCGCTCTCTCTTTTTCTCTTTCTTTCTCGTTCTCTCTTTTCCTCCCTAGACAGGAGAGATGGAGGTGAAGAATCCTTTGTTTGATGACTCTACCCTTTACCTTCAGAGGAGCCACAAGTAACCCTGACAACTCTGGACATTCTGATATGCACCTATAAAACATACCACCCTACATGTACAGGAAGATCAAATCATACTCACTCCCTTGCACACCTACAAACACACATCAGGTTACTCTGTCTGACCTTTTGACCTGTCCCACATGATACACTACTTACACTGAAGGGCTGGGGACGAGGAGGAGGAGGAGGACTGTATGAACATTATATCTGAATGACCGACTGACGTGAATCTCCTCTTGAAACAGACTGATATCTGGGACCAATGACGTCTCACACTCTCAGAAAACCTACATGATCTTTAAGCTTTCCGTCTGGCCTATCATAACCATGCCTTGTTTTGTTGTATGTTAACTCTGTTATCTCTTGTGGATTTGATTCTGTAATATCCTCTGTTTTTTCTGTCAAACATGTGCACAACCAACTAACTGACTGCGAGATTAGCGTGTATGATGATGGATACTATTCTCCATGTTCTGCAAGATTCTATACCTGAACTTTTCCAACAAGAAATGAACACGAAAATTATTGTTTTTCGTGTTCTGTTGAAAAATGTTCTACGGTGTGCACTAATGAATACTACCTTGTTTCATACGACAGATACCGACAGAAAGGATCAGGAAGAGAGCAGAGAAGAACTACATTGAAAAAATAAATATGTTATGGGTCTGTGGGTGTATGATTTATTACATTACACAATCTGTGGAGACTAACTTTGATACATCATACTTTTGAATGTTACCCAGACCATGACTTCCAGTGAACTATACAGGCCAATGTCCAAACCACAAACCTTTAGTAATAGTGAACAGGAAGATTGTGTTGGAGGCACACACTTTGTGCAGAATGTGAAATTGAATAACCAATCCAGATACACGTTTCCTAAATCATAGACTGCAGTATGACCCAGACTCCTGGACTAAAAAGCATTGATAATCTCAGTTGAAAATTCAGTTGAGGAATAGGATTAATCTGGGTCTGGGAACTGGTCCTATAAATCATTCTGGAACTGCAGATGTTAGGCCATATGCCTTTGAAACAGAGCTGGAGCACAGTGGGAATATGCCAATTTATCAAGCTGTCAATAGTAATCATTGGCAGACTAAATATCTGTGTCCCAAATAACACCCTATTCTCTACATGGTGCCCTTCTTTTGCCAGCGCATTATCGACCCCGGTCAGAAGTAGTGCACTACAGTATGTGGAGTATATGGTGCCATTAATGACGCATTCCGAAGATCTGGATCAACTCATCTTTGACTTTCTTCATTACCAAAACGTTTTTTTTGTTTTTTTCTTACATACAAAGGTGATTTTAATGTTTCATAAATGTACACATGCAGTATGTATGGTAAACCTTTACGCTTTGTTATGTAGCCATTATAGTCTCAGTATCAATGGTCCCTCTATGCATGACTTGATGATGCTGTGCTCTGCTGAAAAAGGGATACAATTCAATATGCATTTATGATCCTTACAAGTTTCTTGTGTAAACTTGCTTATGATGATATTTAAATAACTTGAATGATTTCAAAGGAATTTGGAACTTCTTTACAGAACTCTGAAACAGAGCAACCCACTATGTACATTCATATACACAGTGCTTGACTTGGGCAGGAGCTTGCCGGAGTACCGGCACCTCAACTGCTTGAGCTCCTGTTCCTCTTATATAGAATATTAGCTCAAAAGTATTGTGTAGCTCCTGCATCTAAATATAAACAGTACCGGCACCCAGAATGAGTACCGGAACATATTTCAGTCCAAGTCAAGCACTGAATATACGGTATCAAACAAACATGGCTTGTCCCATGATTTGTGATGTTATTTATGTAAATAGCCACGGATGTGTACTGTACAGAGAGATGGCAACCTGGCTCTAATGATGTATTTGTACACATTATTATTCTATATTTCTGATTGCTGTGTCAAATAAACCTTTTTTTCTTTAGCCTAGTGTGCCTCCAAAATGGCACCCTATTCCGTATATAGGGCATTGCTTTTGACGAAAGCCCTATAGTTTTTGGTCAAATGTAGTGCACTATATAGGGAATAGGGTGCCATTTTGGATGTACATTAGAGTCTGTTCAGAAGTTGCCTATTGCGGTTATCTCTCAGGAAAGCGTGTTGTTATTAGCTCTTTTATTTACTTAGGACAACTCCACACAACTATATTTCGGTATTTGTTTCATTAGTCCATTGTTGATATAGTCCCAAAATATTTTGCATTTCAGCAATCAATTTTCAAAATGCATATAAATACAGCTGGTATGATGCATCGAGCATCACATGATGATGCGTTTTGGATCATGATGCAAAATGCGTCATACTGGCTATATTTCTGTATAGTTGTATATATATAGAAGTTGTATATCTTCATTGCTGACATACAAAACATTTTGGGACTATATCAACCATGGACTAATGAAACAAAAACAAGAGTTTTCAGGTGGAATTTTCATATAACTGTTCCCCTAACTCTCTGCCTCCACTCTCTCTGAAGAACAGTGAAGTGGTCGGACACATACAGTAATGTGATGCTCTTTGGGTGCAGATGATTTGATTTTCCTTTTTGGTCCTCAAGAACAATGTATGTGAGACAGAATGGACCCATTCATTGACCTAGATTACTGGTAAAGATGAACATCAAACTTAAACCTTCTTTGGCTGTTACCATATAGTTACCATATACCTACATCAATATTGTCCCCTAGGGTTGCAAAATGCAAATAACATTTCCCAAGTTTTCCAGAAATGTTAGTTTGATGGATTGAAAGTTGCTCTTTGTTTTCTCTCATGAATGTGAATGGTTATAAATCTCCAGGACTCCCCTTTTAAACAGTTAAACCACCCTCTCTAAATAACGACACACCAGATGAATTAACACACCAACCCTGAGAGATGACCGACCTCTTTTACTACTACTGGATTTGCTGGACATGATGCATGTAAACATTTCAGAGATGAACATTGGAAAATAAATATTTATATCTTCACTGCAACATGGTCTGCTGTGCTGTTTTCTTTAATGATATGATAGACAATCTTGTTGCAAGCTGATCAACTGTCTTGGATCTCATGAGAGAGAAGCAAAATATATGTTAATAGCTGATATAGCCTTAAAAACAAGTGATGAGGTAAAAAGCATATTGTTATCGGTTCAAGTTTATTCTGTTTTTAGGTAATCCTGACCTCTGGTGGTCAGAGCTGTTATTGCATGTTCTGTTATTGGTGGATTGTTCCCTGAATCCATAGACATTGAGATGATAAAGCAACATCCCCTCAGTATCTATACCAGAAACTGTTTTTTGCATACGAAATGGCAACCTAATTGTGATGCATATGGTTTAATTATAGGAATACCCTATAAAATGCACTATGTAGGGAATAGGGCACCACCTTGGTGTGTAACCTGCATTGACACTAGAAATTAAATCATATGCATCACAATTAGTCAAAGTTACATTCGGATACAAAGGAGTACGGTTGAATTGAGTGACATACAGAACTTTCAATGCACAGTCATTTCTCTGAGACGGGTTGTTTAGATTTAGTATTTGTACAGGGTTTTTGTTTGTGGTTTGTGGTCGACCCAGAAACATTTGGAGAGGGATCCAGGCAGAAATGACTGGGAGCGGCCTCAACTGGTGTGACCTGGAAAAACTTGCCCCGAACCGAGTGAGATGGAGGACATTCATCAACTGCCTATGAAGGGTCTGAACTGTACCGTAGAGTATTATGTGAAGCCAAATACTGAGAGAAGAAAATCCTTGAAATCTTACCCTCAATATTACTGCTGGGAAAGACATTTCCTTGTGCCATTTAAATAGAATTATGAGCCAGCTTACAGGGTTGTGTAATGTTTTTATTTGTGGCAATTCTTGGTCTTGTAAAGGCTGTCAATGGGACCTAACATGTGATCGGACACTGTGGATACACATTCATACTTACTCTTCCCTTCTTTAAAAGTTGTTTTTAAGTTGTGATTTTTCTGTGGTGTTTCTGCATTGGGGACCAAAATGCAATGTTGTAATGGATGTTTAAGTCACACACTATCACAACAATGCAGAAATGAATGTATTTCACGTTTTAGCTGTGACATTTTGTGTGTGAACGAACTGGCCCTGTTGTAAGTACAGCCCATCACAGGTTGTTGAACATGTCTTTTCACTGTTGTTTTTTTAACATTTCTTAACTTACCTATTTTTTACTTAACAATTGCACTGTTACCAAATAACTTGCAGTTTTTGCCTGTTATCTATTGGCCCATCCATCCAGATCATAGTACACCTTTTTAGCTGGCAGTCTGTGATAGATGATACAGATATTACAGAGCCTCTCTCTCCAGTCTGTGTATGTCTTGATTTCATGGGTTTGACGCCACTTGAAGTAAGCCTCATAACGCCCTCTGTCTGTGGCCAGCTGCTGTAGGAAGGCAGCCAGCTGCTCTGTGCTGCTGAAGTCACTGACATGGATGAACGAGCCTGAGGGAACCAAGGCCTCATAGTTAGACCGAGAGGGCCCCAGAACCACGGGTACTGCCCCTGCTTGGTAGGCATTCCTCCACAGCTTCTCAGTGATGTAGTCTATGGCCACCGAATTCTCAAAGGCCAGGTAGAAGTTACAGCGGCCAATGGTGGGTATCAGACTTTGGTCGGTCAGTGGCCTCTTTAGCCAGTGGCCATACACCTCTATAGGAATGTACTTTCTTAGGCTCTGGTAGACTTGACTCCTGGCATGGTCAGGGCTGTAGTTGCTGACCACCCAGCTGGCCAGGCAAGCCCCTTTCTTAGGGATCACATAGCTGCTGCTATTGCTGTTTGGTGGAACGAGAACTTCCACCGTCTTCCCATAGGGCATTGGTACATCAGCGTCTGCTCGGTAGCTCATGGTCCAGTTGAACAGTCCTTTGTATTGGGTCAGGTTGCCGTTGTTCACCGGGGGCTCCAGGGAGAGCCAGAGCCAGCGCTGGGAGGCTGGCCGTGGGAGATGGAGAGGCAGGGCGGAGCGACCCGTCCTCAGCTCATGGTGGTGGAAGACCACCACGTCTGCCTGAGGGTACAGGGAGGTGTTGTCACTGAGGAGGCAGCCTGGGATACCGTACTCGTCGCTGCAAACGTCTCCCTCCAGGCTGTAGGGGCGGCTGAAGGGCCAGTGCCACAGCAGAATGGTGAGGTTCCTGAGTTGGTGTTGATGAGTGGTCCCTATCTCAGCCTGCAGTCTCTTGTGGAGCAAGTACAAGGAGATGCTAAAGATCATGATGCCGGAGAGGAACAGGGGCATGGAGGCAGCCATCTCTGACCGAGGGGATGACAGGCAAGCAACACACTGACTGGTAAAATTGCAGCGCACTTTAGTTTAGTCCACGATCACACAATCTCCTTGGGATTTTTACTGTAGTAGTGTGGTATTTCCTCCCTGGTAAGACAAAAATAAATGAGTATCCAATCAGGGGTGTAGTGGATGGTACACACAAATAAACACAGTTTACCCACCTTTTGTGGAAAAATGAATTGAAAAGCGTTACTTATTTTACTGTGACTGGTGATCAGAGTTTACTCACCTACTTTTTTACCACTAAATCACTGTATAATGCAGAAGATTTAAGACCTGATCAAAAAGCTTAGGAAATGCATACCTTTCCTAAGTCTGAATCAGGCCCTTAAAGAAAAATATAATAATAGTTTGATGAAGCTCTTCGAATTCCTTATGAATGCAGACATGGACAATATAGGAAAAGATTATCTAGTGAATGAAAACACTTTTAGAGGACTGCACCAGATTTACATTCATCACTTCCTCCTTTCATCGCTTCCTCCTTTCATCACTTCCTCCTTTCATCACTTCCTCCTTTCTTCGCTTCCGATATTGACACTCCTATTTGCAGCATCTTCAATTTAAGCCTCAAAAGTGTGTGCCCTCAGACTTGGAGGGAAGCAAAGTCACTCCGCTACCTAAGAATAGTAAATTCCCCTTTACTGGCTCAAATAGCTGACCAATCAGCCTGTTACCAACCCTTAGTAAACTTTTGGAAAAAATTGTGTTTGACCAGATACAATGCTATTTTACAGTAAACAAACTGACAACAAACTTTCAGCATGCTTATAGAGAAGTACATTCAACAAATACAGCACTTACACAAATAACTGCTGAGAGAAATTGCTGATAAAAATATTGTGGGGGCTGTTTTGTTATACTTCAGTGTGGAGTTTGACATTATCGATCATAGTCTGCTGCTGGCAAAACTTATGTGTTATGGCTTTACACCCCCTGCTATATTGTGGATAAAGAGTTACCTGTCTAACAGAACACAGAAGGTGTTCTTTAATGGAAGCCTCGCCAACCTAATCCAGGTAGAATCAGGAATTCCTCAAGGCAGCTGTCAAGGCCCTTACCTTTTTTCAATCTTTACTAATGAATTGCCACTGGCTTTGAGGAAAGCTAGCATGTCTATGTATGAGGATGAGTCAACACTATACATGTCAGCTAATACAGCGACTGAAATGACTGCAACACGTAAACAAAGAGTTGCAGTTAATTTTAGAGTGGGTGGCAAGGAATAAGTTAGTCCTAAATATTTCTAAAACTAAAATAATTATATTTGGGACAAATCATTCACTAAACCCTAAACCTCAACTAAATTGTGTAATAAATTATGTGGAAATTGAGCAAGTTGAACTGTCATGGTCAAAACATATTGATACAACAGTAGCTAAGATGGGGAGAAGTCTGGCTAAAGCACTGCTCTGACTTCTTATCAGCATTATCAACGAGGCAGGTCCTACAGGCCATAGTTTTGTCACACCTGGACTACTGTTCAGTCATGTGGTCAGGTGCCCCAAAAAAGGACTTAAGAAAATGTCAATTGGTTCAGAACAGGGCAGCACGGCTGGCCCTTGGATGTACACAAAGAGCTAATAATAATAATATGCATGGCAATCTCTCTGGCTCAAAGTGGAGGAGAGATTGACTTCATCACTGCTTGTATTTATGAGAGGTATTGACATGTTGAATGCACCACGCTGTCTGTTTGAACTACTGGCGCACAGCCTGGACACCCATCCATACCCCACAAGACATGCCACAAGAGGTCTCTTCACAGTCCCCAAGTCCAGAACAGACTATGGAAGGCGCACAGTACTAAATAGAGCCATGACTACATGGAACTCTACTCCACAGTACTAAATAGAGCCATGACTACATGGAACTCTATTCCACATCAAGTAACTCATGCAAGCAGAAACATTTGATTTAAAAAAACAGTTAAAAAACACCTTACGGAACATTGGGGACTGTGACGCAACACAAACATAGGCACAGACACAAGCACACACACACGAAAGCATATGCACTATACACACACGTACACATGGATTTTGTACTGTATATACAGTTGAAGTCGGAAGTTTACATACACCTTAGCCAAATCTATTTAAACTCAGTTTAACACAAGTCTTGACATTTAATCCTAGTAAAAAAAATCCCTGTTTTAGGTCAGTTAGGATCACCACTTTATTTTAAGAATGTGAAATGTCAGAATAATAGAATGATTTATTTCATATTTTATTTTTTTTCATCACATTCTCAGTGGGTCAGAAGTTTACATACACTCAATTAGTATTTGGTAGCATTGCATTTAAATTGTTTAACTTGGGTCAAACGTTTCCGGTAGCCTTCCACAAGCTTCCCACAACAAGTTGGTTGAATTTTGTCCCATTCCTCCTGACAGAGCTGGTGTAACTGAGTCAGGTTTGTAGGCCTCCTTGCTCACACACATTTTTTCAGTTCTGCCCACAAATTGTATATAGGATTGAGGTCAGGGCTTTGTAATGGATACTCCAATACCTTGACTTTGTTGTCCTTAAGCCATTTTGCCACAACTTTGGAAGAATGCTTGGTCATTGTCCATTTGGAAGACCCATTTGCGAGCAAGCTTTAACTTCCTGACTGATGTCTTTAGATGTTAATTCAATATATCCACGTAATTTCCATTCCTCGTGATGCCATCTATTTTGTGAAGTGCACCAGTCCCTCCTGCAGCAAAGCACCTCCACAACATGATGCTGCCACCCCCGTGCTTCACGGTTGGGATGGTGTTCTTCGGCTTGCAAGCCTCCCCCTTTTTCCTCCAAACATAACGATGGTCGTTATGGTCAAGCATTTCTATATTTGTTTCATCAGACAAGAGGACATTTCTCCAAAAATTACGATCTTTGTCCCCATGTCCAGTTGCGAACCGTAGTCTGGCTTTTTTTATGGAGGTTTTGGAGCAGTGGCTTCTTCCTTGCTGAGCGGCCTTTCAAGTTATGTCGATATAGGACTTGTTTTACTGTGGATATAGATACTTTTTTTACCTGTTTCCCCCAGCATCTTCACAAGGTCCTTTGCTGTTGTTCTGGGATTGATTTGCACTTTTTGCACCAAAGTACATTCATCTCTAGGACACAGAACGCGTCTCCTCCCTGAGCGGTGTGACGGCTGCGTGACCCCATGGTGTTTATACTTGCGTATTTGTTACGGTTTTCTAGGTGTGAAGGATAGTCGGACCAAAATGCAGCGTGTAGATTGCGATCCATGTTTAATGAAAAACGTGAAAACACGAATAAACACAAAACAAAGAACATAACGAAAACCGAAACAGCCTATACTGGTGCAAACTAACATAGAGGACACTAAGGACAATCACCCACGACAAACTCAAAGAATATGGCTGCCTAAATATGGTTCCCAATCAGAGACAACAATAAACACCTGCCTCTGATTGAGAACCACTCCAAACAGCCATAGACTTTGCTAGATAACCCCACTAGCTACAATCCCAATACATACACACCAAAACCCCAAGACAAAACACACCACAATACAAAAACCCCATGCCACACCCTGGCCTGACCCAATACATGAAGAAACACACAAAATACTTAGACCAGGGCGTGACAGAACCCCCCCCCCCCCCTAAGGTGCGGACTCCCGAACGCACCTCAAAACAATAGGGAGGGTCCGGGTGGGCGTCTGTCCATGGTGGCGGCTCCGGTGCGGGACGTGGAACACACTCAGTCAATGTCTTAGTCCCCTCTCCTCGCGTCCCTGGATAGTCCACCCTCGCCGCCGACCATGGCCTAGCAGTCCTCACCCAGAACCCCACTGGACTGAGGAGCAGATCGGGACTGAAGGACAGCTCTGGACTGAGGCAGCTCGGGACTGAGGGGAAGCTCGGGAGTGAGAGAAAGCTCGGGAGTGAGAGAAAGCTCGGGAGTGAGAGAAAGCTCGGGAGTGAGAGGAAGCTCGGGAGTGAGAGGAAGCTCGGGAGAGAGGAAGCTCAGGCAGGTAGGTAGATCTACCAGATCCTGGCTGGCTGGTGGTTTCAGCAGATCCTGGCTGACTGGCAGATCCTGGCCGACTGGCAGATCCTGGCTGACTGGCAGATCCTGGCCGACTGGCAGTTCTGGCAGATCCCGGCTGACTGGCGGATCTGGAAGAGTCTGGTTGACTGGCAGATCTGGAAGAGTCTGGTTGACTGGCAGATCTGGAAGAGTCTGGTTGACTGGCAGATCTGGAAGAGTCTGGCTGACTGGCAGATCTGGAAGAGTCTGGCTGACTGGCAGATCTGGAAGAGTCTGGCTGACTGGCAGATCTGGAAGAGTCTGGCTGACTGGCAGATCTGGAAGAGTCTGGCTGACTGGCAGATCTGGAAGAGTCTGGCTGACTGGTGGATCCTGGCAGACTGAAAGATCTGGCTGCTCCATGCTGACTGGCGGCTCTGGCTGCTCCATGCTGACTGGCGGCTCTGGCTGCTCCATGTAGGCTGACAGCTCTGGCGGCTTCTTACAGACTGGCAGCTCTGGCGGCTCCGTGCAGACTGGCAGCTCTGGCGGCTCCGTGCAGACTGGCAGCTCCTTGCAGACTGGCAGCTCCTTACAGACTGGCAGCTCCGTGCAGACTGACAGCTCCGTGCAGACTGACAGCTCCGTGCAGACTGGCAGCTCCTTACAGACTGGCAGCTCCTTGCAGACTGGCAGCTCCTTGCAGACTGGCAGCTCCTTGCAGACTGGCAGCTCGGGCTGCTTCATGCAGACTGACATCTCTGGCTGCTCCATGCAGACTGACAGCTCTGGCTGCTCCATGCAGACTGACAGCTCTTTGCAGATTGACAGCTCTGGCTGCTCCATGCAGACTGGCAGCTCTGGCTGCTCCATGCAGACTGACAGCTCTGGCTGCTCCATGCAGACTGACAGCTCTGGCTGCTCCATGCAGGCTGGCAGCTCTGGCTGCGCTGAACAGGCGGGAGACTCCGGCAGCGCAGGAGAGGAGAAAGGCTCTGGCTGCGCTGAACAGGCGGGAGACTCCGGCAGCACAGGAGAGGAGAGAGGCTCTGGCTGCGCTGAACAGGCGGGAGACTCCGGCAGCGCTGTAGAGGAGAAAGGCTCTGGCAGCGCTGACCAGACGGGAGACTTCGGCAGCGCAGGAGAGGAGAGAGGCTCCGGCAGCGCTGGAGAGGCGAGGCACACTGTAGGCCTGATGCGTGGTGCTGGTACTGGTGGTACTGAACCGAGAACACGCACAGGAAGCCTGGTGCGGGGAGCTGCTACTGGAGGGCTGGAGTGTGGAGGTGGCACAGGATGGGCTAGACCGTGAAGGCGTACTGGAGATCTTGAGAGCAGTGCTGGCACAGGACGTGCAAGGCTAGGGATGTGCACAGGAGGCCTGGTGCGTGAGGCTGGCACCAACTTCACCAGCCGACTAACACGCACCTCAGGATGAGTATGGAGCACTAACCCAGGTGCCATCAAATCCCCGACACGTTCCGTCGGGCGAATTCCATGCAAAAAGCACCAACACAGCAACTCCCTCATTTCTCTCTCCTCCAATTTCCCCATTAACTCCTTCACAGTCTCTGCTTCGCTCACCTCCAACACCGGCTCTGGTTCTGGTCTCCTCCTTTGCTCCTCACGATAAACAGGGAGAGTTGGCTCAGGTCTGACTCCTGACTCTGCCACACTCTCCCTGAGCCCCCCCCCCAAGACATTTTTGGGGCTGATTCTCAGGCCTCCTTCCGAGTCGCCGTGCTGCCTCCTCATACCGGCGCCTCTCCGCTTTCACCTCCTCCAGTTCTTCTTTGGGGCGGCGATATTCTCCAGGCTGAGCCCAGGGTCCTTCTCCGTTTAGGATTTCCTCCCATGTCCAGAAATCCTTATAGCGCATCTCCTCTTTGGGCTGCTCCTGCCTGTTGACACGCTGCTTGGTCCGTTGGTGGTGGGTGATTCTGTTACGGTTTTCTAGGTGTGAAGAATAGTCGGACCAAAATGCAGCGTGTAGATTGCGATCCATGTTTAATGAAAAACGTGAAAACACGAATAAACACAAAACAAAGAACGTAACGAAAACCGAAACAGCCTATACTGGTGCAAACTAACATAGAGGACACTAAGGACAATCACCCACGACAAACTCAAAGAATATGGCTGCCTAAATATGGTTCCCAATCAGAGACAACAATAAACACCTGCCTCTGATTGAGAACCACTCCAAACAGCCATAGACTTTGCTAGATAACCCCACTAGCTACAATCCCAATACATACACACCAAAACCCCAAGACAAAACACACCACAATACAAAAACCCCATGCCACACCCTGGCCTGACCCAATACATGAAGAAAAACACAAAATACTTAGACCAGGGCGTGACAGTATTATTGTTTGTATAGATGAACGTGGTACCTTCAGGCATTTGGAAATTGCTCCCAAGGATGAACCAGACTTGTGGAGGTTTACAATTATTTTCAGAGGTCATGGCTGATTACTTTTGATTTTCCCATGATGTCAAGCAAAGAGGCACTGAGTTTGAAGGTAGGCCTTGAAATACATCCACAGGTACACCTCCAATAATGTCAATGAACCTATCAGAAGCTTTTAAAGCCATGACATAATTTTCTGGAATTTTCCAAGCTGTTTAAAGGCACAGTCAACTCAGTGTATGTTAACTTCTGACCCACTGGAATTGTGATACAGTTATAAGTGAAATCATCTGTCTGTAAACAATTGTTGGAAAAATTACTTGTGTCATGCACAAAGTAGATGTCCTAACTGACTTGCCAAAACTATAGTTTGTTGACAAGAAATTTGTGTAGTGGTTGAAAAACGAGTTTTAATGACTCCAACATAAGTGCATGCAAACTTCCGACTTCAACTGTTTGTGGTAGTGGTGGACTATTTTCTCATTGTAGAATAATATTGAAGACATCAATACTATGAAATAACACATATAGAATAATGTAGAAACCAAAAAAGTGTTAAACAAATGAAAATATAGTTTATATTTGAGATTCTTCAAATAGACACAATTTGCCTCGATGACAGTTTTGCCCACTCTTGGCATTCTCTCAACCAGCTTCATGAGGTAGTCACCTGGAATGCATTTCAATTAACAGCTGTGCATTCTTAAAAGTTAATTAATGGAAGTAATGTGTTTTAGCCAATCAGTTATGTTGTGACAAGGTAGAGGGGTATACAGAAGATAGACCTATTTGGTAAAATACCAAGTTCCTATTATGGCAATAACAGCTCAAATAAGCAAAGAGAAATGACAGTCCATCATTACTTTAAGACATGAAGCTCAGTCAATACTGAACATTTCAAGAACTTTGAACGTTTCTTCAAGTGCAAACATCAAGCTCTATGATTAACTGGCTCTCATGAGGACCGCCACAGGAAAGGATGACTCAGAGTTACCTCTGCTGCAGAGGATGAGTTCATTAGAGTTACCAGCCACAGAAATTGCAGCCCAAATAAAGGCTTCACGGAGTTCAAGTAACAGACACATCTCAACATCAACTGTTCAGAGGAGACTGCGTGAATCAGGCCTTCATGGTCAAAATACTGCAAAGAAACCACTACTAAAAGACACCAATAAGAAGAAGAGACTTGCTTGGGCCAAGAAACACGAGCAATGGACATTTGGTCTCAAGTCCAAATTGGCGATTTTTGGTTCCGACCTCATGTGTCTTTGTGAGACGCGGTGTGGGTGAACGGATGATCTCCACATTTGTATTTCACACCGGAAAGCATGTGGGTGGAGGTGTGGTGGTGCTTTGCTGGTGACACCATCTGTAATTTATTTAGAATTCAAGGCACACTTCACCAGCATGTCTACCACGGCTTAGTGGGACTATCGTTTGTTTTTCAACAAGACAATGACCCAACACACCTCCAAGCTGTGTATGGGCTATTTCGCCAATAATGATAGTGATGGAGTGCTGCATCAGTTAACCTGGCCTCCACAGTCCCCCTACCTCAACCAAATTGAGATGTTTTGGGATGAGTCAGACCGGAGAGTGAAGGAAAAGCAAATGTGGGAACTCCTACAAGACTTGGTAAGCACCCCAGGTGAAGCTGGTTGAGAGAATGCCAAGAGTGTGCAAAGCTGTCATCGAGGCAAATATAAAATGTATTTTGATTTGTTTAACACTTTTTTAGTTACTACATGATCCCATATGTGTTATTTAATCGTTTTGATGTCTTCACTATTATTCTATAATGTATAACGTCACCTTTTCTTTTTTGGAACATTTACCCAGATGAACACCACATTCCAAGCCTTTTATTAACACTGGGATATGTAAACTCTCCGCTGGTCTCATAGACTAGACGTAATATAGTACATGTACATCAGTGACACTCAAATTAGTATGATATGTAAGGTTACATAACTCTTATCCAGAGCAACTTACAGGAGCAATTAGGGTTAAGTGCCTTGCTCAAGGGCACATCGCCAGATTTTTCAGCTAGTCAGCTTAATGATTCAAACCAGCAACAATTCAGTGACTGGCCCTGCAATACTTAACCGCTACTTGCCGTCCTACATACTGTAAGTCATATGGTTACTTAAGACAAAAACGAAAGTGTGGTGGTTTTCAACTACTTGTGACTTTTTAGCTACGTTGCAACTACTTAGCATGTAAAAAAACAACTACTTAGCATGTCAGCTAACCCTTCCCCTTCCCCTAACCCTAACCTTGACCCTTTAACCTAACTCCTAAAATTAACCCTAACCTTAACTCTAACCCCTAGCCTAGCTAACGTTAGCCACCAAGCTTTTGACTGGAACATACAGTACCAGTCAAACGTTTGGACACACCTATTCATTCAATGTTTTTTCTATATTTTTCCTTTTTTCTACATTGTATAATAACATTGAAGACATCAAAAGAATGAAATAACACATGGAATCATGTAGAACCAAAAATGTATTATTTTTTAAATTCTTCAAATGAGCCACCATTTGCCTTGGTGACAGCTTTTCACACTCTTGGCATTCTCTCAAGCAGCTTCATGAGGAATGTTCCAACAGTCTGGAACGAGTTCCCACATATGCTGAGCACTTGTTGGCTGCTTTTCCTTTACTCTGCAGTCCAACTCATCCCAAACCATCTCAATTAGTTAGAGCAATTTGGTTGAGGTCGGGGGATTGTGGAGGCCAGGTCATCTGATGCAGCACTTCATCACTGTCCTTCTTGGTCAAATAGCCTGGAGGTGTGTTGGGTCATTGTCCTGTTGAAAAACAAATGATAGTCCCACTAAGCGCATACCAGATGGGTTGCGTATTGCTGCAGAATGCTGTGGCAGCCAAGCTACTGAAGTGTGCCTTGAATTCAAAATAAATCACTGACAGTGTCACCAGAAAAGCACTCCCACACGTTTCACGGTGGGAACCATACATGCAAAGATCATCCGTTCACCTACTCTGCGTCTCACAAAGACACGGCGGTTGGAACCAAAAATGTCATATTTGGACTCATCAGACCAAATGGCAGTTTTCCACCGGACTAACATCCATTGCTCATGTTTCTTGGCCCAAGCAAGTCTCTTCTTATTATTGGTGTCCTATAGTAGTGGTTTCTTTGCAGCAATTCGACCATGAAGGCCTGATTCACGCAGTCTCCTCTGAACAGTTGATGTTGAGATGTCTGTTACTTGAACTCTGTGAGTTCTTGAAATGTTCAGTGTTGACCGACCTTCATGTCTTAAAGTAATGATAAACTGTAATTTCTCTTTGCTTATTTGAGCTGTTTTTGCCGTAATGATGACGTTGTATTTGACCAAATAGGGCTGTCTTCTGTATACCACCCCTACATTGTCACAACACAACGGATTGGAAGGAAAGTAATTCAATAAAGTCACTTTTAACTGTTAATTGAAATGCATTCCAGGTAACCACCTCATGAAGCTGGTTAAAGAATCAATACATGATTCCATATGTGTTATTTCATAGCTTTGATGTCTTCACTATTATTCTACAAGGTAGAGAATAGTACAAATAAAGAAAACCCTTGAATGAGTAGATGTGTCCAAACTTTTGGCTGGTACTGTATATTTCCCGCAAATTTGTAACATAGAGTATGTTTTTCAAATTTGTAACGTATTGTATGTTTTGCAATTTGATAACATATAATACAAATCATAATTCATAACATATCATCCAAAATGAGTTATGTACATCCACAAGTTAATACATACTAAAGTGTTTTACGTAAAGAATAATACAAAATGCTCTGAGACCAGGTTGAAGCGCTACATGTCACAGAGATGACCTTCCTCATGACACCTGTGCTCAGCAAACCTACCAGTTAAGAGTGTTGGGCAAGTAACCGACAGGTCGCTGGTTCCAATCCCTGAACCGGCAAGGTGGAAAAATCTGCCGTTCTGCCTTTGAGCAAGGCAGTTAATCCCCAACAACAACTGCTCCCTGGGCACTGATGATGTTGATTAAGGCAGCCCCCCACATCTCTCCGCTTCAGAGACACATTTCGGTTGAATGCATTTAGTGGTACAACTTAATAGGTATTCCCTTTCCCAGTGGTCTCAGTGTTTTCTGTCTTTTGGAGGTAAGACTCACTGAAACTGACTTCCTTCTCGAAGATGATTTAAGTAGTGGCACATAACAGTGGGTAGGAAATCCTGTCTTGGCCTTTATTTTCACTCCTCTTTCACATCATCTCTCTGTTCTCACACAACACGCACACATGCCACAACCACACCCCTGTAACTTTTTGACAGTCATATGGACACTACTATGAGGCTATAGGGCACTATTGTAGCTAGTCTAGAATGAGAATAAATGTAGCTATTTACATTGCAGCCACTTATAGATCCAGTTCCTGGAACTTGTTTTGCAGAGATGTAGCTCATACGTTAGCCTATGCACCACCAAACAACTACAATAATGAAATAATATTCGAATATTCTCATCCAAAAATGTGAATCTTTTAATCTTTGGATAGTAGCACAATGTCAGAGTCAGTTGTTCTGGTTTTGTAGTTTCATCTGTTCTGCATTCATTTCATATGTTCAAACTTTCCTTTTTTGACAGTATTGAATTTTAGTTCAAACATTTTTCCCCAGTCAAAACCTGAGCCATGTTCTCAGACGAATGACTTCAGATGAGGGCACCAAGGGTGTGACTTTCAGATCACTAAACCACAATGTTTTCCTGTTATTGGTACATATGGAGAGTAAAGAGGTACCACAGTATAACTATAATACACTGCTCAAAAAAATTAAGGGAACACTGTAACTCCAAGTCAATCACACTTCTGTGAAATCAAACTGTCCACTTAGGAAGCAACACTGATTGACAATACATTTCACATGCTGTTGTGCAAATGGAATAGACAACAGGTGGAAATTATAGGCAATTAGCAAGACACCCCCAATAAAGGAGTGGTTCTGCAGGTGATAACCACAGACCACTTCTCAGTTCCTATGCTTCCTGGCTGATGTTTTGGTCACTTTTGAATGCTGGCGGTGCTTTCAATCTAGTGGTAGCATGAGACGGAGTCTACAACCCACACAAGTGGCTCAGGTAGTGCAGCTCATCCAGGATGGCACATCAATGCAAGCTGTGGCAAGAAAGTTTGCTATGTCTGTCAGCGTAGTGTCCAGAGCATGGAGGCGCTACCAGGAGACAGGCCAGTACATCAGGAGACGTGGAGGAGGCCGTAGGAGGGCAACAACCCAGCAGCAGGACCGGTACCTCCGCCTTTGTGCAAGGAGGAGCAGGAGGAGCACTGCCAGAGCCCTGCAAAATGACCTCCAGCAGGCCACAAATGTGCATGTGTCTGCTCAAACGGTCAGAAACAGACTCCATGAGGGTGGTATGAGGGCCCGACATCCACAGATAGGGGTTGTGCTTACAGCCCAACACCGTGCAGGACGTTTGGCATTTGCCAGAGAACACCAAGATTGGCAAATTCGCCACTGGCGCACTGTGCTCTTCACAGATGAAAGCAGGTTCACACTGAGCACATGTGACAGACGTGACAGTCTGGAGACGCCGTGGAGGACATTCTGCTGCCTGCAACATCACGTCAGCACATTCAACTATGTAAAGAAAAAAATATTTTATAAGAATATTTCATTCATTCAGATCTAGGATGTGTTATTTTAGTGTTCCCTTAATTCTTTTGAGCAGTGTATAATGGTGGGAGGTAGGCTAGCTGTTAAATGTTTGTTTTTTAAACATTGTTTTTCCTTTGCAAATATTCCTTTAAATTTTGTTTTTCCTTTCCAAAATGTTTACTCATGGACACATATGTCACGCTATGAGTGTGTGTATGTGTGTGCATGTGTGTGTGAGAGAGAGAGATTTTACAGAGGTGTAGATGGACAGTCATCTATGAAATTAAATTAAAATAAAATAAAAATAGGGATCTGGAAATCCAAAATAAGATTCCTAGTCATGCATAATCACAGAATGATCCATGCTGAATAGTTAATTCCCTGTCCAGTGAGCCAGTATCTAGCTCCTGTGGTCCTGGATCGCCATGGCCAGATGTTGCATGCTTATTTGGGTAGATTTATAGAGCTTTGTGAAATTCTAAGCCAAGCAGAGAGATTTGCATGTGACATCACTCTAGGATTGGAAAGTCATAACTGTTTCCAAGTGAAGCTTATCTTCTGTGACCTCTACTGAAGCCTAATGTTTAATATATTTTACACAGTTAATAAAGCAATAATAAACCAACCAGCGTTGAAGACAGATACATTTACAGGGTGTATTTATGTTAATTAGCAACCTATGATGTTTGAGAAGAAACTATCTACGTATCTACTCACATCAGATCATTCCCACTGGGCACACAGTGTTTGAATCAACGTTGTTTCCACATCATTTCAATGACATTACGTTGAACCAATGTGGAATAGACTCAAAAGTAATGTTTAATGAGTCCATGTCTCCCATATTGCCATGTAATACTGAGTAATAGTGGTACCAACATAGAGATGTTCAGGTCTTTAATGATTTATTAATTCAATTAATGAAACAATACAAAACTTGTCTTCATATGAACTATCTTCTACCACTTCAGCATTTCTACCTGTTCCCAGGCATGTCCAAAGCAAATTCTTAACTACTGCTGTAAAATTGTTCTGCTACAATTGTTAAGCCATTTCTCTATATCTAGAGCAGCACTGCCTAGGGAATAGAGCGCCATTTGTGATATGACCGAAGTAGTGATCTACTTGCTATCAAGGGAAAACAGGGGTAAAAGCTTAGAGAAATATTCCGCTCAATGGTTTATTGTGAAGCAAATAGTAAACATGAACCTTGTTATATTGTTATTGTTATAGTTTATTTATTGGATAAAAACAAAGTTTAGATGTTAGTCCTTTTCAAGCCTTGAATTTTTTTTAAACAATTTTGACATTTAAAAGTATTATCAGACGGCTCTTTGACTTTAGATAGCCTGAGGGTTTGGGTCACAGGAGCCTGAGGGTATGGGTCACAGGAGCCTGAGTGTTTGGGTCACAGGAGCCTGAGCGTATGGGTCACAGGAGCCTGAGGGTATGGGTCACAGGAGCCTGAGGGTTTGGGTCACAGGCCGGACTTGCACACTGGGTACACATGTCAGTTCAACAATTTGTTTGAGTTGTCAACTAACGTGAAATCAACAAAACATTTCACTATATCATTGGATTTAGGTTAAAAGTTGGGTGAACAAAATATGAAATCCCCTTACCTTGTTGACTTTCTGCAAATCCAATCAGTTTTCCACATTGATTCAACTTCATCACATTGAATTAATTTATTGAAATGATGTGGAAACAATTTTTGCCCAGTAAGGGGGGGGGGGTTCAGTTCAACCAGTTTTTGCCCAGTGGGGGGGGGGGGGGGGGGGGGTTTGATTTTGAAGTCGCAGGCAGGGCTAACTCATCACTAGACTGTAAACCCGACTCACGTCTGTTACATTTGGGCAAAGAAAAATACCTGAGTTTGATACTCTGTTTTTTGGGGTGTGGATGGTACTGTGCCACTATTACTGGCATATACAGTGCCTTCAGAATGTATTCACACCCCTTGACCTTTTCCACATTTTATTGTGTTACAGCCTGAATTTAATATTGACTAAATTGAGATTTTAGGTCACTGGCCTACACACAATACCCTATAATGTCAAAATAGAATGATCTTTTTAGAAATCTTTACAAATAAATAGAAAATGAAAAGCTGAAATGACTTGAGTCCATAAGTATTGAACCCCTTTGTTATGGCCTAAATAATTCAGGATCAAACAGTCACATAATATGTTGCAGGGACTCTGTGTGGCATAATCATTTTGAATGACTACCTCATTTCGGTACCCCACACATACAATTACATTGTGTTCAGACAGTATTCATACCCCTTGACTTATACCACATTTAGTTGTTACAGTCTGAATTCAAAATGGATCTGTCACCCTTTCTACACACAATACCCAATAATGACAAGGTGAAAATTTGCCAATTTATTGAGAATGAAATACATACATATCTCATAAAAAATGTACCGAATACAACAATGCAGTTAAAAAAAAACAAGTGTTAAGTAAAAAATAGATAAGTAAAAAATAATATATATATAATATATAATCAGTAATAACGGAAACCGGAAACCGTTATTACGTTTACATCCAGAGCGATTTACAGGAGCAATTAGGGTGAAGTTCCTTGCTCAAGGGCACACCGATTTTTCACTAAGTCATCTCAGGGATTCAAACCAGCGACCTTTCAGTTACTGGCACTACACTATTCAATGCAACATTTTGGGAACAATTTGGGGGCAAATCTAAAATTATACAACTACAGTCTATCCTATTGGGATCGTTGAGACTGTCAATATACATTACCCGGGGATAAATGTTACATTTCTGGACCTACACCTATTCAGAATAGGTTTTAGGCAGTAAGAACAGTCATTTGTCAAATCATACAAGGTAACTTTGTGTTCCAATTTGCAAGAGGAACAGTAGCCTAGCCTTAGTATAGGGTGCGCGAGAAGACATACTGTCTGTAGCGCCGTCTCCGCCCACTATACTGCACGATGTTGATATATATCCCTATATCGATGGTTCTATGTTCATTCTAACGCATTACTTTAGCACCGTTTCCATTGGATGCTTCTGTATTTTTCCGCCGATGGTGATATCATACAGAATATCAGCCACGCTTGCCACTGAATTACAGCTTGTCCTATTTAGCCATCTAACCACAAGGCAGTGGCAGCAAACAGTCGTCTCGTTCAGAGAGAGAGCGAGAGAGCTGTGAAATGGGCATATAAACCTGTATCAAGCATATGATCTAAATTGACATTTAAATACATCGGTATGGCTTGTAATCCATTACCAAAAATCCACCCCACCAAACAGTAATTTAATTACCGGTATCGTAATTTGACCGTAATTAAAACCTCGAGCCTGTTGAGATGGGATTCCTCCACCAGCTACATCTTCTGTTGTGGAAGAATGTGTCTTTGAAGAGAAGAGGACCGGTAAGGAAACATTTTCTTTGATATTATTAGATAACATTTACAATATAGGGGTGCTTAGAAATATGGGACATTAGCTTAAATAGGCTACTGGTTGTGCGCTTGGAAAACATTACCGAATGTCAGTGCGAGATCAGACGGGCGTCGGTCTACAGAATTCGGTTGCTGCTACTGCATTGCCTTTATTTGAGGCTGGCATGATATTCACTGGGCACACACTGGTTGAATCAACGTTGTTTCCACCAACGTGAAATAGACATTGAATTGACATCTGTCACCAGTGGGGTGCCTTCATCAGTTCCCAGACATTTCAGTTCAAGAAATGTCATGTTTTTTGTGTGACAATTGTAGACTAATTTGCGCTGCCATAGTTTCCAAGGTGTTTGGATGTGTTATACCACCAGGTTTACTAGACGTGTATTCACAGAAAACCGAACAGGTTGTTGTGTGCATAAACTCCTCATAACCTCTCATGCTTATCAGAACATCATGCAAAGCGCTAGAGAAGATGATGTAAACACACATTAATGCCAATTTTTTATTGCGTCTCATTATGGTGCTGTGAGAATATGTGAGGTGCATTTGGAAATTATAACTGATTCAATTCAAATAACAAAATAGTATTAATATCAAAAGGTGCATAAGTGTAGCCGAAGTAATTGCTTATTCATCTATCTACTGCATGTATGTGGGTCTTTTGGTTATGCACCTGCCTCACATGTAGCCTAGGCTACCTGACAGACAATGACAGGAAGGACACTGAGAATGTGGCCCGCTGGTGCTCAAAGTCTTTAAAATAAACATTATGTTCAGTTTTTACCATCCAATATATATATATATATATATATATATAAAATCTGTAGATACATTTGGGAGGGGCATTTTCACAGAGGGGGCAGGTACCCTGGCACCTGTAGACCTCTATCTGTGCGTTGGCCTGCAAAGAAGATGATCTGAGGTCCTCTACAAGGACACCAGAGATAATGGACCAGAATCTCAGATATTCAGGGCTCTGACACATTTTTATGTAATGTCTCTTATATTACACTCTTATACACTCTGGATCGAACCAAAAATAGTTATATTTCTTTCTTCATATATGGCACCCTTAAAGGTTCTATATACAACCCTTTTTTAGGGTTATGTGTTCAGAAGCCCAGTGGTTCTTCTTCACCAAACCAACATTGGTTTCATATAGAACCCTTGGGTTTCATATAGGGTTCTATATGGAACCAATTTCAGTTCTAAATAGAAACTTAAGGGGTGTCATATATGAAGAAAGCACCCTTCTTTTGGTAGAACCATTTTTGGTTGTATCCAGAACCTTTGTTTCTAAGACTGTATGTCAAACCTTGACTAGTGAGGCCATGTATGGTGGATTAGACTACACTACTTTGGTATAGTGGTGGACATGTATGGGGGATTAGACTACACTACTTTGGTATAGTGGTGGACATGTATGGGGGATTAGACTACACTACTTTGGTATAGTGGTGGACATGTATGGTGGATTAGACTACACTACTTTGGTATAGTGGTGGACATGTATGGTGGATTAGACTACACTACTTTGGTATAGTGGTGGACATGTATGGTGGATTAGACTACACTACTTTGGTATAGTGGTGGACATCAGCAACATGGACATGTGTTACACAATGTTACAAGTTTATGTCAGATTAGTAACACAGCAACATTTAGGCTCCTGGGAGGCCCTGTCCAATAATATCATTCTTCTGCACCACCGCGTTTAGGGAAGCCTGATCTAGACTATAGACAGCACCTGACAAACATTTGATTTTGGTGGACAGTGTAAAGTACCTACTTTAAAGCCTAATGTCCCAAAGTGCTATTTTTATCATCAATAAATAGGGCCTGTTTATAGTAGCGTAGTCTGCAGAGAACACTATCTATTTCCATTTTATAGCCTTTCCATTTACAGCAGTTGGGGATTTTGCCTAAAGATCTTTATAGGACATATATACCCTGTCCCATTAGGTTCAGACTTCTTTTCTACAGGCAATGTAGAGCGCTGTCCACACTGGTTTCCTTGATCCTAAAGATGCTTCGTTTTGTCCGTCATCCATCATGATGTCGCCGACCTTCACTTGTTGTGTGCTATATTTAGCTATGGTTCCCCTTCAGATAGTACATACAGGATCTGTCCCAAATGGCATACTATTCTGTTTATAGTGCACTATTTTTTGACCCTATTCCCTATACTATAAATGTTGTGCACTACAATAGGGAATAGAGTGCCATTTAGGACACAGTCTTAGTGAAGACTTCAGATAGGTTTCCTGTAGTACACTAGGGTTGCCTCAGAGTAATAATAATATCAGTTACGTCATCCTGTACATTTATTATCATGTAGTCCATCTGGACCTGCTGGGGCTGAGGAAGATGTAGGTTTATTATCATGTAGTCCATCTGGACCTGCTGGGGCTGAGGAAGATGTAGGTTTATTATCATGTAGTCCATCTGGACCTGCTGGGGCTGAGGAAGATGTAGGTTTATTATCATGTAGTCCATCTGGACCTGCTGGGGCTGAGGAAGATGTAGGTTTATTATCATGTAGTCAATCTGGACCTGCTGGGGCTGGGGAAGATGTAGGTTTATTATCATGCAGTCCATATGGACCTGCTGGGGCTGAGAAAGATGTAGGTTTATTATCATGTAGTCTAAGGAATATGTATATAGCATTAGCCAAGTGGATTGATTGATGGGCTCTTGGAACAGGCTAGTCAGCAGTAGTCTGGAGCAGGGGCATGGTCTCTATCTTAATTACTGAGTCCTATTGTAAATCCTTTGGCTTTGACCCAAATAACTCCCTATTCCCATGGCCCATAAGGAATAGGATGCAATTTGGGAGTGTCGACTCTGTCAGTGCAAAATGTGTGTGAGAACATTTAATGATTTACTCCCTTTTACTGTGTTTTCAAAAGTACCTGAAAGGTCTTTATTTACATAGCAACCAACTGACGCCACTGTGAAGTCCATGGTTCATTGTTTTGTTTGTTACCTGCCTGACAGCCATCATAGTGCAAGCCAGAAAAAATTTTGTGCTTATTTCTTAGGCAAAACAATGTGTGTAGAGGCGTAATGCAATTACCACAACATGACTTCATCCCTTTGTTTTACATACAGTACAGGAAGGTCATATGTCTGTAGTGTCAACCTTTAAACTCCTCTTCCTGCCTGTCAATCATTCTTCCTGTCTGTCAACTCCTGCATTGATCTCTGAGGTGGAAAGCAGACACATGTTTATGTTAGTCCTCAGAGAGAGAGAGAGTGAATAAGGGGGAGAGAGAGATAGAAAGGGAGAAATGGAGAGAACAGAAAGGGAGAGATAACGGAAAGGGAGAGAGAACAGAAAGTAAGGGAGAGAGAGAGAGAACAGAAAGAAATAAAGAGCGAGAGAGAAGGAAAGAAAGAGAGCAAGAGATAAAGCGAAGTGTGGTCAAAGTCGAAAGAGTGTGAGGGAGAGAGAGAGAGAGGGTGGTCAAAGCCAAGAGAGAGTGAGGGGGAGGGAGAGAGAGAGGGTGGGTGGGTGGTCAAAGCTAAGAGAGAGAGAGAGAAAGTGGGTCAAAGCCGAGAGAGAGTGAGAGAGAGAGGGTGGGTGGTCAAAGCCAAGAGAGAGAGAGAGATGATGGTCAAAGCTGAGAGAGAGAGAGAGAGAGAGAGAGAGAGAGAGAGAGAGAGAGAGAGAGAGAGAGAGATGATGGTCAAACCCGGGAGAGAGAGAGAGAGAGAGAGAGAGAGAGAGAGGATGTTCAAAGCTGAGAGAGAGAGAGAGAGAGAGAGCGAGAGAGAGAGAGGATGGTCAAAGCCGAGAGAGAGAGAGAGAGAGAGAGAGAGAGAGAGAGAGAGAGAGAGAGAGAGAAAATAATAAATAGGATAAAGCCCCTTGAATTTAATTTTATTGAGAGAGAGAGGGTGGTCAAAGCCAAGAGAGAGAGAGAGAGAGAGAGAGAGAGAGAGAGAGAGAGAGAGAGAGGGTGGTCAAAGCCAAGAGAGAGAGAGAGATGATGGTCAAAGCTGAGAGAGAGAGAGAGAGAGAGAGAGAGAGAGAGAGATGATGGTCAAACCCGGGAGAGAGAGAGAGAGAGAGAGAGAGAGAGAGAGGATGTTCAAAAGCTGAGAGAGAGAGAGAGAGAGCGAGAGAGAGAGAGGATGGTCAAAGCCGAGAGAGAGAGAGAGAGGAGAGAGAGAGAGAGAGAGAGAGAGAGGGTGGTCAATGCCGAGAGAGAGAGGGTGGTCAAAGCCAAGAGAGAGAGAGAGAGGGTGGTCAAAGCCGAGAGAGAGGGTGGTCAAAGCCAAGAGAGAGAGAGAGAGGGTGGTCAAAGCCGAGAGAGAGGGTGGTCAAAGCCGAGAGAGAGAGAGGGTGGTCAAAGCCGAGAGAGAGAGAGAGAGAGAGAGGGGGGGGGGGGGGGGTGGTCAAAGCCGAGAGAGAGGGTGGGTGGGTGGTCAAAGCTAAGAGAGAGAGAGAGAAAGTGGGTCAAAGCCGAGAGAGAGTGTGAGAGAGAGGGTGGGTGGTCAAAGCCAAGAGAGAGAGAGATGATGGTCAAAGCTGAGAGAGAGAGAGAGAGAGAGAGAGAGAGAGAGAGAGAGATGATGGTCAAACCCGGAGAGAGAGAGAGAGAGAGAGAGAGAGAGAGAGAGCGAGAGAGAGAGAGAAAGGATGTTCAAAGCTGAGAGAGAGAGAGAGCGAGAGAGAGAGAGGATGGTCAAAGCCGAGAGAGAGAGAGAGAGAGAGAGAGAGAGAGAGAGAGAGAGAGAGAGAGAG